>NC_045551.1:36261792-36549292 GCF_009769535.1 Thamnophis elegans
TAAAATATGCAAATATTTTGCAGACATAAAAAAACCCACAAAGAACAGTGAACATAGGATAGATGGAGAGAGGGAGGGAGGGAGGGAGGGGGGGAGAGGGAGAGAGGGGGGGGTGATAGGTTGATCAGAGATAATCTTCCAGATATATAGATTAGCTGATTTGATTCCTCAGTGTAGGAAAAAATACATTTTATAACTGAAGCTTAACATGTTTCCATTTCTAACAAAACATTTTCTAGGGAGAATCCTTAGTTCATTGTGAAATTCAAATACTAAAAATTGTTGTCCGCTCTGTTTTCATACCTAAATCCTTGATACTCATAAAGTATGAAAAAGCTTAAATAAGTTAAAAATATTTAAGTCAGCAGGGACAGGTTGTTGGGCTTCAAAAGATACTTTCTAATCACATTCAAGAGTTAGCTACAACAGTCAGCTGAGGATTACAGTAAACACAAGTACTATAAATTCTGATTCATTGCTTTAATTATGTAAAAAGGACAGGTCACAAACGGCTGGATAAACTGGCATACAAGAACTTCTGCAGAAAGATCAGATTCATGACCAAAACCATGATGAAAATCAGTTTTAAAACACTGTATGAATATTTTTATAGGTTTGTTTTTTAAAAAATAGTAAACTACCAAAATTGTTTGAGTCAGACAGCCTCAAAATTTGGTAAATAAGTAAATAAACAAGCCCCCCCCTTTAACAATTTTATTGCACATCAGCTCTGTTTCTTCAGCAACTACTTTGCTAGGGGACATATTCATACCACACTCAACCTGAGCACTACAAACCCAACTCAGATATTGCCACTCAACCCCCATGATTGTGGTCTTAGAAAGGAAAAAAATGTGTTCAAATGGAGGTGATGAATGGGACAAATCTCAATTTGTCTTTGCCCTTTATGTGATGGGCTTTACCATTAGCCAGAGTGAAGCACCTGCCTTGAGGCTCCAACCCTAAGATACTAAAGGGAGTAATAGCAACCTAGAGGACAGAACTTGTTTTCTCATCTCTCATATCCTCAATATCTGACCTATCCTATTACTGTATCATGCAGTGCTGTCCCAGCTTAATACTGAAGTTTCAAACGCCAGTCTGATCACTCTTGTTCTTTGCCTCAGGCAGCAAAATGCCTCAGGCTGTGTTTGTTTACATGCATTTAAATACCTTGTTCCTGTTTAACATGTTCAGAAAGTTTGTGAGAGGGATAAGTAGATGTCAAGATTTTCCAATACAGTCGAGTGTGTTGTCTGTCTGAAGAAAAGTGTAAGGAATGTGTGAGAGATCTAATTTATGGTGTCCAATTGCTCTGACAATCCTGGGACACCAGCAACTGAACCCCAAATGTTATTGGCATTTTCAATTAGAGAGGCCACACGAGACACAGTCTCTATTGTTTTCTTAAATATTTTACCAAAAGGCTACAAAGCAACATAAACAAAAGTCTAAATATAAATAATAAGTAATATAATAAAATAAATAAGGAAGAAGAAAAAAGTCAAAGGAATAATTGCTCCATCAGTGGAAGAAGATGGGAAGAAGGCGACGAGCAGCAGGGAAACAATTGTTTAATTCCTTTTGGTATCTGTCTTCATGCAAAAGGGGAAAACACATAACCTATCAAAAGCAGCAGCATAAGAGACAGAACAAAAGTGTAGGTCCAAATAGGCAAGGAATGTACCTTGGACCAGTTCAAATCACCAACACCAGTTGGTTTATATTCCAGGATTCTAAAGAAGCTGGCAGATGTGATCTCAAAACCACTGAAAAAAGTCTTTCAGAACTCCTGGAGCACAAGGGAACTGCCAGAAAACTGGAAAAGAATAGAAGTGGTTCCATCTTAAGAAAAGGAAAAAAGTGAATCCAGGAAAGTACAGACCAGTCAGCTTGAAATCAATACCTGGAGAAATGGTCAATAAAGCACAACATTAAAATTTGTAACTTTTATAAAGGAAGGGAAGCTGTTTCTTTTGTTAATGTGATTTTCAATTCTATTCCAAACTATGTTTTATAGCCTCCAAAAATGCTTTTCTCATATAAAAGAGACTTTTGTTTTTCCATATTCTCAAACTGCTTGGAATTTCTTTCAAATTTATCTTGATAGTATTTTTGAGTTTAATTTATTGTTGGAATAGATATTATTCCTATTGTTGTTCTTTTCTGCTACATGGTTCTCCATTTCTTAGAAACCTTCCTGCTACTTATATTAACCAATTTGGGATATATATATATATATATGTGTGTGTGTGTGTGTGTGTGTGTATGTATGTATGTATGTATGTATGTGTGTGTGTGTGTGTGTATGTGTATATATATATATATATATATATATATATATATATATATATATATATATATATATATATATATATATATATATCACTACTCCTGGAAACACCAAACCTGAAGTAGTCAGCAGCAGCCTGAAGATGACGAATGTGACTTCGTCGAAACGTCGCCAAGACATCTCCAATTCTACGCGGGAGAAAACCCGAACAACTAGAGACCTACATACTAACACCCGCGAAAACCTCAGAAAACACACACACACATATATATATATATATATATATATATATATATATATATATATATATATATATATATATATGATCATATATTTATATATATGATTTTTACAACCCCTGGTAAGCCCCAATTATTTGAGGAAGCTAACTGCTTCCATCATCTGTCCTTCGGCTCATCACAAGAGTCCATCACGACAGAAACCCAATATTTTTACTGTTCCCTTTGTTATATTTGTGTTTTTTTATTTGTGCTGATAAATAAATAAAGGGAGACTAGTATAGATCTATTTCAAGCTATTTAGCTCTCATCAGCTAGCCATACCCTTACTGGGATTTACTTACTATAGCCCAGGTTCAAATCCCAGTATAGTATAGGTATAGTATAGATGTGGATCTATACTAGTCTCCCTTTATTTATTTATCAGCACAAATAAACACACACACACACACACACACACACACACACACACACACACACACACATATATATATATATATATATATATATATATATATATATATATATATATATAAACACAAACAAACACCTTAAAGTCACCTTCCATTACAAATTGTAGAAAGTATGTCAATTGGTTACAAAGAACTTTCGTGTTCTTTGTAACCAATATATATACACATATATATTGCTATCAGCATACTTCATACTTCATATGACTATAATAGTTTTAAGGTCCCTTTATAACAAACATTGCAAAATTTAAAACAAAACCACATAGTGGCAGTCCCTTATCTATTTTCAAAATCATCCAACCACATTATACCTTTATAACACATTCAAAATAAAAATTAATTATGTTTAATAACAAAAAATTTAGACCTCTTTTCTTAATCATTGTTTACAATTTATATCAGTTTTCCCTTTTATCATGTCAATACAAATTATTACATTATTATCATTATCAATCATTTATTTAATAATAGTTTGACTAAATTTAACTTACTTTCCCCCCTTTTTTCACCATTTAAAATTTATACCAAATTTTCTCTTATTAAACCAATACATATGTATACATTGTTATCATTATCAATTATTTACCTAACTTTATCATTATCACTACATTTTTAACATAATGCTCTAATTTTAACTAAATTTAACTAGTGATTTATTATTAATTTTCATATCTCAACCTGTGTCTTTCCAATAATAGTGTAGTCCTATTTCTTTTGCCATTTGTAGAATTAGTCTTCTGGTTATTTCCTTAATCAAATTTGTTTGTACTTCTCTTCGCAACTTGTTGCTTGTTACATACCTTGTAAAATCTCGAAACCCTCCACAAGCTTCTTTAATCAGCTTATCTTTAGTTATCAGTAGTGTTTTTGTCAAAGTTTCTCTCCTTAAGTCCATATTTTTTCTTCTTCTATACCTTGAAATCTGTACCTTTCCATCTATCTTCCCTTTCCTTGTTCCACTCTTTCCATCTCCAACTACACTCAGTTCACTGTCAATATCCACAGTTACCTTGTCTCTTTGTTCATCTTTCCCTTGGGTTTTTAGAACTGTAGCCTCCATTTTTTCCATTTGCTGAATATCTTCCATTTTTCCATCAGTTTTACCACATTAAAATTTATATTTTCAATATTTTCCCATCTCTTTTCAATTCTCTCTGTTGTTTCTAATAATTTTTGAACTCCAAACATAATCTGTTGTAATGTTATGGTTTCTTTTTGAAGTCGTGCCATCGTTCCAATTGGTAAACACTGCCACTCTAGTTTAAAAACAAATCTTTGTTTTCACTTCTTTCCAGCTACCAACAAGCATTCAGAGAGCATCTGCATAAATAACCCATGCTCTTCTCTATAAACAAGCTGAAGCCTTTGAAGTGCAAGATCAAAATGATCAAAGGGGAAAAAGAAAAAGCAATGTTTCCAGGTCTCAACCACCAACCTCCAAGTGGCAGTGTAACTTCTTTTCCCTCTAAGATTACTACCCTCTTTATAGTCCTTTTATATCTTCTTTATGTTTATATTTCAGGTTTAGAAGAAACAAAGTTCTTAAATGAAACAAAATAAAAAGAAAGAATCCATCCCAACCAGTCTTGTAGAAATAAAGGAAAAGATTAATCCATAGGTTAAAAAAAAAAGAAATAGAAGAAGAAAATCTGATACTTTCACTTTAAAAAGTAAAAAATGTTCACAAAACTTCCATCGATAGAAAAAATAAAAATAAAAAAGATAACACCCTGTCCAATACTGCTTAATTTTGCCACTTATTTTCTTATCTTTACTAGTTTACTTTAACTTCAATCTATTTTTGGCAGACTTTTATAAAAATAAAATTTCCTCACCAGATGGACACACTTTCTCTTTCCACTTTCCTCCCATTGTGGAGCTGTCCCGACTCCAGCAGCTTGAGGCTGTACTTTTTGTCACCGGCAAGAAGAGATTCTCTTGGATCAATCAGGGACTTTGTGATGTCCCTGAGATCAGCAAGACATACTCTTCCCTGTCACCATCTCTTCGGGATGGTTTAGGTCCAAATGGACTATCCAGCAGCAAAAGTGTCGACTGCGATCTCGGAGCTCCGCAGTCGCACATCATACCATCGTGACTCCAGCCATTCTGAGTTCCCTCTTCTCTTTCTGAGGGAGAAGAATTATTTATTCTTTGAATGAACTTTGATCTGTCCAGAAAATCAATGATTCCTTGAAAATTCTCCCACATATCCAGAACACCCCAAACAGTTGTTTATATGATAAGGTACAGCTTTGTATAGAATGCAAAGAAGAGGACAGGAACCAGGAATATATCCTGCAAAACCATGTAAAGATATTTGCCTTTGCAAAGGAATCCATGAAGGTAGATTCTATTATACAGTTAAATGGCAACCAGCTGACTTCAGATTCTTTGATTTCAACTGAAAGCAAACAGTTTCCACTAAGTGCACATATATGTTTTATGGCCAGCAAAATTTCACTTGAACTGAAATTTATGGAGGTCAAAAATAAACACCTATAAACACTTAAATTAATTTAAATGATATTTCAGTAACAAATCTACTGAATTACTACTCCATGCAATAAGGTTTTTATTTTCATAAATACAGATACAAGGCATTCTTTTATGAAAGGAAGAAAGAAAAGGAGGAAGGAAAGAAGGAAGGAATCTATAGGTTCTTGTTCATTGTTCTCAGTTTTACAACTGCTCTAGCACCTAATCTATCTCTTAAAAATGGAAAAGTACTTAATGTCTCAGTAGAAATTTGTGATTTGTTTTCAAAATTCCTTAGTCTGCTAGGAATCAGGTTCTAACTGCAGATTTTCTACATGCAGATATCTGTTGTGACTCAGCAGACATCTTCTGTGAGTCTTTTCGGGATGGAAGATTAACAATGCAGCTGGGGCTCGTTAGTGGGGTTCTGGAGATAAAAGGACGGATGGTGCCACGCCCTGGTTGCAGGAGTCAATGTTCCTTCGTTCGTTCAACATTCATTGATCATCGGTCGTGGTTTATTTGAGAGCACTTGGAGAAGTGATTTGCTTTCTGTAACCCTGATTCAAGGAGACACTTGGAGAAGTGCATTGCTTTGTAAGAGTTTTTGTTTTGTATTCCGTCATCTTCTTGAAAGAGACTTTATTTCTGTTTTTTGGGGGGCTCGCAGCCAGCCTGAGCCAAGAACTGATAAAGAGAGTTCCTTTTAAGTTTGTTTGCCTGTCATCTGTTAAAGACTGGGTGGACTTCCTGGGAGGAGCCTACTGGTGGGGGCAGCAAAAAATCAGCTGCCTCCGAATTCCTGGCTACGTACCTGTTTAGAGGATCTTCCATCTGACGTCTTATCAGGTTTCTTATCCTTCAGGCAAGAAGGAAAGAAGAAACTGTTTTGCTGGCAAATGCTCTTCGATTTTTGCAGCTTTTGTGCTTGCAAGGAAAGGGGGGCTAGCCCAAGGCAGAACGGCTGTCCGTGCTGGGAACTTCAAACTGCCTTGTGCAGGACAAAGTAGGTCTCTCCCACTCTGCTCCAAGTTTTGTTTGTTTTATTCTTATCACGAGCTGAATCCGTTTACTGTGGACAATAATTGCTTATCAACATCTTAGCTTCTTTTCCTTTTTTTCCTCTGAAAAATTATTTACTCAGAGGCTTTTAAAATGGTGCTGAGCAGGCTGGTTTCTCCGGTAATAACGAACACTTTTTGCTAATCCTCACAAGAATTCAAAACAAAAGAGATTGCTTATCATTTGTTTTGGTTTCACAATAGAAGAATTTTACTCCTTCATTAACCTTGCTTATTTGGAAGTTAAATGGTGATGAATCTGCTGAATGGTCTTGTTACAATGTTTACTCACTGAAAGTTTTGCCAAGCCTTAAACTTCAAAATAAAAGCCTCTTTACTTAAAGCTGCATATTCAGGCAATAGAGTTTTATTAACTGCAGGCAGTTAAATTTTGAAATGGCCTCAAAACCAAATATTAACTTGAAGTCGTCACCCTCTACTTCCAAGGGCACATCCTCAGTGCCTGGCACAAAGCTGCAGCCTCCGCTTCCTACACCCCCTGCTGGGGATGTGTTAACGAAAGAATTTTTCCTGAGTAATCTAAGCGAGGCTCTTAATGCACAGACAATTAAAATGGAAGATAAGTTTAGAGATAATAGAGAGGTGGTAAAGCAGGAGAGAAAAGAGGAAATAAAAGAAATGAAAGAAGAAATTAAAAGTGAAATAAAAGGACTTAAACAGGAGCTGTATGAGAAATTTGATGCTAAGGTTGATAAAATTAGAGACGACATGCTGAGTCTTGTAACTGTATTAACAGAACATATTTCTGGAGTGGAAGATACTCTAGAGGTTCTTAATGATGCCAATGCTAACTTGACATTGAAAACAGAGATGGTGGAACAAAAAGTGGAAAATGCTGAAAAAGAAATTATTATGATACAGTACCGACAAATGGAGTTCGCATTAAGAGTAAGGGGGCTGCGTGAGGAGAAACAGGAGAACCTGAAACAGATCCTATCGGAAGCTTTTGACCGCCTGATGGGAAGACCAGGGACCAATCAAGACTGGCGAATTGACAAAGCTTACCGCATTAACTCCTGGCTGGCAAAGCAGAAGCAGCTTCCTCGAGACATCGTTATATATTTTACTACAAGAGAGTTTAGAAATATGGTACTGCAAGCATCTTATAACACTAAACTTCAAATTGGCGGTCAAGACCTGGCTGTTTTGAAAGAGATACCACCTCAAATGTTAAGAGCCAGGAGAGACTACGCTTTTTTGGTCGAAGAACTCAGAAATCGTCAGATACAGTATAGATGGGATGCACCATTTGGCATCATATTTACATTTGATAAGCAAAGGTACCGTCTCAACTCTGTATGGAAAGCCCGAGATTTTTATTATAATATATTGAAGGCCGGACACCCTGCACCATCTGGATCTAGAGAAAGACCACAAGAAGGACAGGATAGACAGCAAACTACACAACCACCAGACAAGATGGAGCATCTCTCCTCTCTAGAAGTGCAAGGTGCTATGGAACCAAGACCTAGCCGCATGACTACTAGACGTATGGAGAAACAAGCTAAAAAGCAACAGCATCAACAATCATCGGCCATCGATCAAGGATCTACAACAATAAATCTGGAAGCAATGGGAGGAGCTAGACCTAAGGTTAAACAGGCCGTGCAGGAAGCTCTAAAAATGCTTCAACCAACCAAAGATGACAACTAAGATTTTAACATGGAATGTCAACAGACTGAACTCTCCACAGAAGAGGAAGAAAATATTTCATTATCTCAAACAGTTTAAGAACGATGTAATTTGTTTGCAAGAAACTCATATCAAGTCAACTGATCAAAAATATTTGATCAACTCAAAACTTGGTCAACATTTTGCAGCTTCTGCTATGGAAAAGAAGAATGGTATAGTTGTATACTTAAGAAAAGATATGAAAGCTGAATTAATAGAAGCAGATCCCTTCGGAAGATATATTGCTTTAGACTTAATCTTAGAAGGGAAAAAGACATTACTTTTGGGAATTTATGCTCCCAATCAACAGCAAGATAGATTCTATAGAAATCTTCACGCTAAATTAGTACAGTGGGACTATAGTTCGTGTATACTATTGGGTGACTGGAATGGAGTGATAGACACTAAGAGAGATAAGAAGATTTCCCGCCTAAATACCAAGATGCGAGCAAAGTTACACAAATCTTTCTTTGACATTATGGATGATTTTGAATTGAGAGATATTTGGCGAGAAAGAAATGCAGAGGAATGTGACTTCACTTTCTTCTCGGACAGGCATCAATCCCTCTCAAGGATTGATTTTATTCTAACCACTAATGATTTGCTTTCTAGGGTCAAGAAAACAAAGATTGCAGCTAGGATCCTTTCGGACCATAACCCAGTTTGGATGGAGTTGGGAAGGGTAGTGCAGGCAAGGAGGTCTTGGAGATTGAATGAAAACTTATTTAGATATGAAAAGTATATTAACGATTGTAAAAAATTACTATCTGAATATTTTGTTTTGAATATGAATAAGGGTACATCTATGGAATTTGTATGGGATGCAAGCAAAGCGTATATGAGAGGAGTTCTGATGAATATAAATAAAACACATAGAAATAAGCAAGGGTTAAAACGAACAGAACTGGAAGAGGAAATTAAGAGAAAAGAGCTGGAGTTAACAATGAACCCAGACGATACAAAGGTTAAGGAAGCTATTAACATATTAAAATCTCAATTTGACATGTTGATCTCTGACCAGGTAGCTACTAATCTATTATATGCAAAACACAATACTTTTTGTAATGCAAACAAACCTGGCAGATGGTTAGCTTATCAGATTAGGAAAAAAAGGAAAACTCGAAATATATCTAAACTGATTTACAGAGGGAAGGAGGTGTTTCAACAGGAAGAGATTCAAAAGGCTTTCTGGGAATTTTTTACAGAACTGTATAAAGGGGATAAAATTAATGGTTTAGACATAGACAAATATTTAGACAAAGAGAAAATACCTTCAGTTAGAGAAGAACACAGGCAAAAATTGAATCAACCAATAACCTCGGGGGAAATCCTGCAGGTAATTAAGCAATTAAAGTCAGGGAAAGCACCAGGTACAGATGGCTTGACAGCGGTTTACTATAAAAACTTACAGTTAGAAATGGTAGAACCTCTTAGAGAATTATTTAATATGATTCAAACGGAAGGTAAAGTCCCTCCATCTTGGAAGACAGCGTTTATATCTTTGATACCCAAAGAAGATCAAGATACTACTCAACCCAAAAATTATAGACCTATTTCATTACTGAATGTAGATTATAAAATTTTTACTAAAATATTAGCAAATAGGTTAATGTTGGTCACTCAACAATTGATACATACGGACCAAACAGGTTTTATACAAGGGAGACAGATGAAAAGTAATGTCAGATTAATTATTAATGCATTAGAATATTTGGGAAAGAACAACCAGATCCCTGCTGCGTTTATATTTTTGGATGCTGAGAAGGCCTTTGATCGAGTTAACTGGCAATTTCTGTTGAAGATATTGCAAAAAATGCAGATAGGAGATAATTTTTTACAGTCAATTAAAGCAATATACCAACAGCAAACAGCACAAATCATAGTCAATGGAAGTCTAACAGACTCTTTTCAAATTGGAAAAGGTACAAGACAGGGCTGTCCTTTGTCCCCATTATTGTTTATTATAACTTTGGAAGTATTGTTGAATAAAATACGGGGCTTGGATGGTTTAAAAGGGATCAAGATTAGGCAGCAAGAATATAGAGTCCGCGCTTTTGCGGATGATTTGGTCATAATATTGGAACAACCACAGGAATCCAGTATGGTTTTAATGAATATGATTAATCAATATGGTCAAGTGTCGGGCTTTAAAATAAACTTAGGAAAAACCAAAATATTAGCTATAAATATGAATATTAAACAAAAGGAAGAATTAGGAGTGATGCTAGGATGTGAGGTAGTTAAAAAAGTCAAATATCTTGGAGTTAACATTTTAACTTCAAATGGGAAATTATATAAGCATAATTATGAACCACTTTGGCATAGCATACAGACAGAGATGAAAAAATGGGAGAAATTGCACTTATCTTTGCTGGGTAGGATAGCGGCAGTGAAAATGAACATTTTACCAAAATTTTTATTTCTCTTCCAAATGTTACCTATACTTAAAAAAGATGCGAACCTTTTAGAATGGCAGAAGGGTATCAACAAATTTGTGTGGGCAGGAAAGAAGCCGAGGGTAAAGATGAAAATAATGCAAGATGTACGTGAGAGAGGAGGATTGAAACTACCTAATTTAAAACTATATTATGATGCAGTGGTATTATCTGTAATTAGTGATTGGATTCATTTAACCAATGATAGAATATTGAACATTGAGGGACACGATCTGGTATTTGGTTGGCATGCTTACTTGTTATTCAACAAAAAATTGGATAAGAACTTTAAAAGTCATATTTTAAGAAATGCTTTATTGCGGGTCTGGAAGAAATACCAATATAAATTAAATGACAAGATACCCATGTGGGCAATTCCTAGACACGCAATTGAAAATATGAATACAGCACAAAAACAGGAAAGAATTACTTACAGACAGCTTCTTACCTCGGAAAGGGGGGTATTACAATTAAAATCTTTAGAGGTGTTAAAAGAGGAGAAGGGAGTTCAAACATGGTTCCAGTATGGGCAATTACAGGCTAGGTGGAAATTAGATCAAAAAATTGGTTTTATTCAAGTTGAGGATAATCTGTTTAAACAAATAAGAGATCAAAGCCTAATGCATATAAAGAGGATATATAATGTATTAATACAGATGGATTCGGAAACAGAATTAGTTAAAGATTATATGATAAAATGGGCTCAAAATATTGAGGAACCAATAATGTTGGATACATGGGAAAGAATCTGGGTAAGAAATGTGAAATTTACACAAGCTCAAAATCTGAGAGAAAATTTTTACAAGATGTTCTATAGATGGCATTTAGATCCTAAAAAGTTGGCTTCTATGTATCCGAATGTACAGCCTAAATGTTGGAGGTGTGGTTCTCTCGATGCTACATATTATCATATATGGTGGACCTGCCAAAAGGTTAAGGCATTTTGGATAAAAATATGGTGGGTCATGCAAAATGTTTTTAAAAGAAGGATAAAGTTTATTCCTCAGTTATTTTTACTAGGTATATGTACTGACTTTACAGTGGTAGAGACCAATTTGACTCTGCACCTGATAACTGCAGCAAGACTGTTGGTGGCGCAATATTGGAAGAAGGAAGACTTGCCTACAATCCAAGAATGGATATTGAAAGTAACAAACTTAGCTGAAATGGCTAAAATATCGGCATATCTCAAAGATCATTCAAATGAGAGATATAAACGAGACTGGAAAAAATGGATTGACTATATACAAAATAAATACGGGACTGTTAAAGACTGGGTGGAGCGACGAAAGGCAGAAGTGGGGCCTGCATCCCCATGGACTTTGGAAGGGGATCTTTTGAAGTGTTGGGGCTGGTTCTATGTTCCCCCAGGGCACATCCGTCGACTGGTGCTCTCACAGATTCATTGCTCGTATGCATCAAGACATTGGGGATTTGTTCGGACGTTGCGCCTGGCGTCCCATCAATTTTGGTGGTCCCATCTGAAATATGATATGCGGAGGTGCGTGAAGTCATGTGCCAAGTGCAATGGGCCAGGTCTGCAAGGAGAGCTCCACCAAGATTCCAGCCATTGTCGGCTCCGGTCCCCGCAGCACTGGACTTTGTTTCTAGGTTCCCAGCGGGGTACCAGTGTCTTGGACTGTGTTCCGTGGAGGCCATCACCAACCCTTCTGGGCCGCACCCCGATCATAGAAACCGGGGGAAGGGCTCTGTGGGAGGGGATTGCGTGGTGGCTCAGCAGGAGTCGGTGGAGTTGCTGCCAGACTCCGACGGCGAGGGGTTATGTGGGTTGGCCTTGGAGGAGGTGGAGGACCCTGGACAGGGTGTTAAGGCTCAGCCAAAGCTGGTAGAGCTGCCGTCAACTCCGATGGTAGGGGGGCTGGTGGGTTGGCCTTGCAGAGGGTGAAGGACCCTGGACAGGGTGTCGACGCCGTGAAGGGCGGAAGGAAACATGGTGGCCACCAGATACCTAAGGAGTTCCGATTCAAGGGGGCTATTCCTGCAGAGGTTTGGGACTCATGAAAAAGGAAATGGGCGCGGGCCCTCTTGTGGACAAGTCATTCCGACCGCATCCAGACCATCGGAACCCGGGGAAAGGACCCTGCGGTGGGGGATAGTGTTGTGACTCAGCAGACGTCTTCTGTGAGTCTTTTCAGGATGGAAGATTAACGATGCAGCTGGGGCTCGTTAGTGGGGTTCTGGAGATAAAAGGACGGATGATGCCACGACCTGGTTGCAGGAGTCAATGTTCCTTTGTTCGTTCAACATTTTCATTTCATTTCATTTCATTTATTTGACATTTATAGGCCGCCCTTTTCCCTGAGGGGACTCAGGGCGGCTTACAATTAATAGGAAGGGAGTGCAAGACAAAACACAAGAAAAAAAAATGTGAATAAAAAAATAAACCAGTAAAACACAACATTCATTCAGCATTCGGGTGGGGCGAGGTTAGGGTCTTATCCCCAGGCCTGACGGGATAGCCAGATCTTGAGGGCTGTGCGGAAGGTCTGGACGGTGGTGAGGGTGCGAATCTCCACGGGGAGATCGTTCCAAAGCGTCGGAGCTGCAACTGAGAAGGCTCTCCTCCGCATAGTCGCCAGTCGGCACTACATTCATTGATCATTGGTCATGGTTTATTTGAGAGCACTTGGAGAAGTGATTTGCTTTCTGTAACCCTGATTCAAGGAGGCACTTGGAGAAGTGCATTGCTTTGTAAGAGTTTTTGTTTTGTATTCTGTTATCTTCTTGAAAGAGACTTTATTTCTGTTTATTTTGGGGCTCGCAGCCAGTCTGAGCCAAGAACTGGTAAAGAGAGTTCCTTTTAAGTTTGTTTCCCTGTCGTCTGTTAACGAGCGGAGAAGGGGGGACAGAACAAATATCCATTCCATTAAAAATTGTAGGAATCTTATGTTAGTGAATTTAATGCATTTACACCTCTTACAGCCAAAGACTAAATATTTTGAGGTGTATTTTCTATATCCAGAAGAACCATTTACCAGAATGACAATTATATTGGTTCAATAGCATTGTATTTACTAGATAAAGAGTTTATATCTTGAAGGAAGAAACTTGAAGGAAATATTACTTGGTACCAAGCACAGACAATGATTCCAGACCTAGTTGTGGATTTTCTGAGTTTTTTCTGCCCGTGGTAGACCATTCTAGCCAATCTTACAATGTGAAACTTATAAAAGTACTTACAATCTCAGTAATATATCCAGTCAAGACACCTATTTTATTAATAGAAGATAATTTTTATAGTTCAGAAATGAACTATGAGGTTCTTAATGCTCTCTGAGGTAGTATAATCAATGCTGCAAGGGAGTGGGGGTTTGCTTAAATTTTATATACTAGTTGCTTACCCTGCCAATGTTGGTCGGAGTATTCTTGGTGCAGTGGTGGGTTTCAAAAATTGTTTGAACTTACTCTGTGGGTGTGGCCTCCTTTGTGGGAGTGGCTTGCTGCTCATGTGACTGGATGGGACTGGCTTGCCGCTCATGTGACCGGATATGAAGATGCCGATGACTCTTGTCAGAACCACCTTAAATTACCTCACACACAGCACTGGCATGCATAATAATATGATGTAAATTTGTTTTTTAAAAGGCATCTTTGGTTTGCGTTAAAACAACTTCAACACATGCAATGTTCTGATTGCACCACAAACGCAGTAGTCATCTTATCTTTCACAGAGACACTGAGTTTTATAAATATGAGCATGATAGTGTAGAATAATCATATCCAAGGACCAAGTGGTGGGTTTCAAAAAATTTTGGAACCTCTTCTGTAGGTGTGGCCTGCTTTCCGGGTCCACTGGTGGAACCTCTTCTAACCGGTTCGGTAGATTTGACGAACCGGTTCTACCGAATTGGTGCGAACTGGTAAGAACCCACCTCTGTCTTGGTGGTTCTTTGATTAGGCTGTTGCCTATGGTTTATCTGAATTGGCAGTTCCAACTCAGGCGTTGATTCTGTTCAGCAGTTGTGGTATTTTAGTTTTTTAAATCATCTCTTTTGGATGATATGTAGATGTTGTTTATCTCTATGTGCCTATTTATGGCTGATTTGTTTGAATGCCAGGCTTCCAGGATTCTAGGATTTTAAATAAAATACCTATTGTATTTATGTTATTGAGATATATTAATATCTTCTATTTCTTACTGAGATGTTATTACTGAGATAATATATTCCCAATGAGATGTAGTAAATGCATGAGAAAAGAGTGAAAATAGAGAGAATAAGAAGGAAGATATCCATTCCATACAAGTTGATGGATATTTCAAACAAGAGTTGAAACAAAATTGCAGAGCTCAGCTACTATTTAGTATGCTTGGTCTGGGTATCCTGTTCCATTTTAAAAAATACTTGAAATATTACACAATCATATCTCATATGAAATCTTACCCAGGAGCAATTTTGGGAATCCACAAATATCATATAAGCATGTTATAGACAACCTGTCACTTGTCAACATTATGTTTTTTCCCCATGTAGTAATAGAATGCCTATCTTTGAATATCCTGGACCTCAAAGGTCCAACTATGGTCTCAAAATCTCTGGTATCATTTATTAGAAAAGTTAATATAACCAACTGTTCAATCTATTGTTTTAAATCCAAGTAAGCCTTGTCATTTCATTTCATCCATTTTCGTTTAACTGTTCAGTATAGTTTTTAAAAAGAGGACATTTGAATCAGTATGCTTAGAATAATTTAGTCCACACTACCCAATATACATTATTCAAGAAATATGAACACCGATGAGAGACCCATGGATACATACATCACTGCCATGTAAATGATGGAGTGCAGCTGCTCATACTTTGGTCACTTTGTGCTATTCTGAGTTTAGAAGCAGGAAGAAAAGAGGAAGGAAGTATCAATTGGACATATTATACAGTATGATAACATATCTAAGGTAGATGGATGGTTGATAAATGGGCATAGATTTGGGTAAAGAAATAGAGGCCAGCAGCAGAATTTGTGCTAATGTCCAAAGAAAATCCTCAGGGAAATGCCTTAAACAAAAGTTAATTGGCTTTAAAGAAAATTCAACCTTAATTCAACACATACATACTGCCACATCCCTTAGCGTTGGAATCAAAAGTGTACAGACATAATGAAATTTATCCAAAAGATCCATGTGTTTTACCAATAATAAAATGGCAGTATGCATCTGCAGGTTCCTGTGTCTTATTAGAGAATTTGAGGAGAGCAATGAATTGAATCTATAGTCCCAGGAGAATGAAGGAATGGGACCAGTCATGGAGATAGAGTTCAAAGAAGAAGAAGCTGGCTTACTATAATATTTAAAACACTAAGAGGTTCAATCATCAGTCCAGTAATGCGATGATTACTTACTAAGTGTAAAATCTTAACACAGCTAACTTGATTTCTGGTCCAAACTAAAATAGTGCAACCACTGATTGTTAGTGATTAATGACAATGTCAGAAGCTACACCAGTGCAAAACAAATGAAAAAAACTGTGGTATAATATAAAAGGTATGGAAATAATAAATATTGTTAGCAAGCATTACGGAAAAATAGTTAGAAATGTAATGTTAGGTGTCTGTATTTACAATCTCAATCAACATCTATAGGTTGGTGCAAAACTAATAAAGATATACAGTATGTTTTCTTTTATTTGCAATGTCAGTTATCTCAGAAAAACTCAAATTCATAAAAAGATAATACAAGAATACCCAAGATTCAAAAGTAGGAGAAGTAATTTATATGGTTTGTTACATGCTTTTTTAAATAAAAGTTGAAAAAAATATTTCAAGTTCATTTCTATTCAGTTTTGTTTCCTTGTTTTACATGTATTTTATATTTCTAACACACATTTGAAAATAGTTTTGGCATGTTACATAAGAAATATTCAAATATAACCACTATATCAGTTTGAGATCCAAATCATGTTGATCTTAGGTAAGGTACAATCTTAGGTACAATCTTTGTTTTCCCCATTATATTCATCAGAACTATCCACAATGATAATCACTTGTTTCAAAATTGTGGCCATGTGATCAAAACCTCGCTCAGTTTTAATGTGTGTGACTCATATTGCACATAATAAAAAGGAGCAAGACATTGATCCTCCACGCACATCTACTATTTTGAAGGTTGTGACTGTATCTAAAGATGTTCCTTATATCGCAGGTATCTAGTGAAGATTTTTGTTCCAAAAGGTACCAAAAGAAAATATGAATGTTCTTCTGTGGATAATATTATGCTTTGATGCTAATAGGGATGTAATAGTAAAATAAATTGTGGATGCTCCAACATGAAGGTTTTTAGGAAGAGATTGGACAATCATTTGTTCAATTTGTCTGAAATGGTATCGGGTTTCCTGCTTGACCAGGGAGTTGGACTAGAAGGCTTCCAAGGTCCCTTCCAACTCTGTTATTCTGTTATTTTGTTAAATGGTTGGCACATTGCTGATCTGACATTTCTGACTTTATAGTGGCATGCTGCATTTATAATTTATATCCCTTCCAAACCCCTTACCTTTTATTGCTTTACTAGCTAATACCCTGGTGTTGCTCGGGCATTTACTTACAGGGAGAAAATGTCCGGACCAAATGTAATTTCTAATGTTGGATTTTTTTCCCCTTACCAGAGGAAGCTCCCTTGTGGAGTACTGTGAAGCTGTTACCATGGCAACTCCATTGCACTGTACAGTAGAAACCATTTTGTGGCAGTACAGTAGAAGCCATTTTAAAGCGCAACTGGACATATCTTAACAGAATACAGACCCTGAGGGGTATTAGGGATATGAATGATGTACCAACTTTTAGATTGATTTAAGGAAAAAATATTAATGGATAATTTAAAGCAGAAATTTAAAAAATTGAATTGGAGATTGGATTCTTTCGATTTTAGTTTTAAAAAGTGGTGGAGGTGAAAGCTCTGTTGAATGAGTCATGAGAAATAAGATTTCCTCGGCCTGAAAATTCTGACAAAGAATTTGCAGCAGATGTGGCAAATGTTTGAAGATAAACAAATACATACAGAATGAACTGATATTGATAGAGACTCACAGTAATAGTTTATATTTATAAACATTCTTCACACACTAAGCAAAATCAGCCTTTAGCAGCTTTCATGAAAACAAAATCTACAAATAAGAATTAAGTTACTCATCATGTGTGTTTCCATTTCCATTTAGCTGGGGAAAAAAACTTTGTTGTCAGAGTCCCGAGATCTGATCCAGCATACTTTACATTTCTCAAGGCAAGCACGGCTCCAGGAATGGAAGGAAACCAAGAAGATAACAATGTACTTCTGTATCATCGACAATGTAAAGCTCGGGTAGCAACGATGCACAAAGGGGTGAATCTTCATTCTTTTTCTAGCAACTTTCAGTTTACTTCTTGCTGGCATAAAAATGTTTCGGAACTCTGTGGTTGAAAAGTTATTCTAACAGGATCATCTGGTTAAAAGAGTAGCAATCATTTTTAATTTTTCTACTTCTTTAAAAAAAAGGATGGATTTTCTATATTATGATTTTAGCATGTTCTATCTAGAAACTCAAGTAAATGGTGAGAGCAAAATGACTTCTTTCTTAGGTTCTGCTCTTTTTTCTTTTCTTTCCTTTTCTTTTGAACTTTTTCTGTTTTATATGTATATATCAACATAAAATATACCATCAAAAAACAAGAAATTAATTATAAGAGATTGTAGGAAAAAGAAGGGTATGAACACTGTTTAGGGGGAAACAGGCAACACAACCCAGATGTGAGAACTATGAGGAGCAAGCATTTCAAAGAGACTTTGCCTGACTTATCTAAGATCCATCCTGGAAAAAGAGACTGGTACCATTTCTCCCATTTCGGAGATTTGGAATAATTTGGACATCTACATGCAAGGTGATGCTTGTCTCCACATGTTTTGCATTTCACAGCTGATTCAGGACAAAGAAATTTAGTAAGGCAGGTTGGTACCAGGTGTCATTTTTATTTTACCCTCTCTGTCTCTCTCTCTTTCATCTGGTTTATAAGCAACTTCAGTCACTGAAGCTTTTGGATTCATCAACCCTATCCATTAAATTGTTTATTTCATGATACAGAAAGAATCTGTGCTCGTTATTTACTCGTTAAAGCTAGAATAACCCAAAGCCACTGCCTTTGAGATAGTATTTTTTCAAGTGATTCCAGAAAGTTCTGTGACCTTTTGATGTAGCTATATAGAGACACAGAAATGTTAATTCTTGCCTGGTGTACATATCTTTCTCTCTCATCCTGTGTTTGCCTCTCTTGTATCTAATTCATTTTGTTTTACTTTTGCAATGACTTTGATGTTTGCTGATGTTTAATAAATTGACATTAAGCTGTGTTTGTCTGTTTTTGCTAACCAAACTGAGTGCCTTGAATGTCTTCTCTGTAGTGGATAGAGGAATTGTCTCAGACTGTATTTACTGGAAACTTAACTAGAAATAACCCGTTGTAATTTTCCACCACAAACAACTTTTGGCAACATACAATAAATTAATAAGACAATTTTAAAAAATAGAAATCAGTAAGCCAATAATAACACAATAACATTAAACACCATATTAACAAAACATCATAAATGAAAAAAAAATACCCAGAATTGAATATTGCATTATATATCATCTTGTCCCAGGACCTGTTGAAAGAAACAAGTTTTCCAAGAACCGGCAAGGAGGATGCTGTGCAGATCTCAGAAAGAATGCTATTTCAGAGGACAGTCTTGGCCACCGAGTAGGGATATCTCTGAGGTCCCAAAAGGTGTCACTCTTTTATCAGTGAAATTGGGAACATGTCAGCCTGGCCAGATCTTTCTGAATGAGCAGAGAGTATTGGAGAAAGGCAGTCCTGAAGATACCTAGACCTTGTGGCCTCTTGGAACACGTACGTGCCATCTAATGTCAAGTTTTAAATATACTAGCTTTATATTATTTGAGAAACTGTCCTTAAAAATTTCAAATGGTGATCATCCCAACTTTTGAAATTGGTGGGATTTGGATGCAGTATTGCTGCCCACTAAGCTGCCTCATCCTCCCTAGATAAGCAAGGAGGAGGTTTATCTGCATATAACTCTTGACTGATAAAGCAGTTTTTTGAAAGGTCATGGAGAAAAGGAGATATGCCATGCTGAGACTGGGAAGCATCTTCTGAAGACAATTGTCATGATAGTAACCATTAATAACACAGTAAATGTTGCCTTTTGGTGTTAGTATTTATGCTAACTTATGTAAACTTATGTGTAGCCTTATTATTTCTTAGGATCAGACCATAAGGTTATTTCTTATGCTAATTGCCTCTTATTACATCCGCGGTGTCAGCAAATGCATAATACAGGAAATAGATATCTATGTGTGTGTTTGTGTATAAATGTCTGTTTTGTTTGTTTGCTTTTCTTATAGAAAAATAGAAAATGGTTTCAGTGGTTTAGTAGGATGTAGTTTCCCCCCCCCACCTTCCTTCTCTTTCTAGATATTCCAAACATGTCAAATTTTTCATTAAGAAAATGAACCCATCCATATGCTTGAAGGATTAGTTCCATGTAGTGTCTCTCTTTGTATGCATGCTTGTGTTTGTAAAAGTTAACATCCTGTCTTCTGTGCTGCTGGGAATTACTAGTGGCATGTTTTGACTCATTATCATGAATCTTAATCAGATGATGAAAAAAAATTAGTTCCATCGTTCGAGGAAGGTTTGGGGCAAATGAGTCAAAACATCCTTATAAAACATTCTGTACTGTTTTGATTAAAACCATTTCTGGGTGATCTTTTGGGCACATCGAAGTATCTGGATGGCCTGGAAATGGGGTCAGTTTGATACAGCACTATCCACTCAATTTTCATGATAGCAGCAGCCACAATCTAATAGAGTGACGGAAGATGCCCTCATCTTTTTTCTGTGAAGGTATATTTTTGATGGGACATGGTGGCTCAGTGACTAAGACACTGAGTTTGTCAATCAGAAAGGTTGGTGGTTTGGTGGTCTGAATTCCTAGTACCGTGTAACTAAGTGAGCTCCCATTACTTGTCCCAACTTCTGCCAACCTAGCAGTTTGAAAGCATGTAAAAATGCAAGTAGAAAAATAGGAACCACCTTTGGTGGGAAGATAACAGTGTTCCATGCACCTTTGGTGTTTAGTCATGCTGGCCACATGACCATGGAGACGTCTTCGGACAATGCTGTCTCTTTGGCTTTGAAATAGAGATGAGCACTGCCCTCTAGAGTTGGGAACGACTAACACATATGTGTGAGGGGAAAGGTACCTTGTATTTTTGATCTCCAAGTTTTGACCGTGTGACTATAGTAAACAAATAGGATAACAAAGTATGCCCAACAACTTCTCTGCCTCACAGTTAAAGGAAAGGTATTTTATGCAAATTAATTGTGTTGGTATATTTTAATATTTCCACTAGGGAGCACGGCTTCCATTCAGACAAGAGCCTGCCTTATTTTATAAACATGAATCCTATCACAAATTTTGGAAAATGTTTACCATCTATTTTTGCAGGACTGTGGGAGCAGGTTAAGAGAGGGACTTTTTGAATCAACACCATCAGTATAAACTCTTCACCCAAAGGGAGCAGGTTAACTCTGTTTTAATTGAGCTTGAGACCTGTTGTGAACTTTCTATGGTTTTGTTGTGTATGGCATTGCTCTGGAAACTTTAATATTATTTCGGTTTGGTTTGCCTAATGTTAACAGTTCTGTTTATAAATATTCTTAAACAAAAATAAATATTTGGAGATCTTGAAGGATGGCCTCCCTGTATTATGGAATTACTTTGAGCTATGATGAGCAGAATAAGTAAGTAAGTAAGTAAGTAAGTAAGTAAGTAAGTAAGTAAGTAAGTAAGTAAGTAATCAAGTTACTATGATTTGATTATTTCAGGTAACACCCTGTGAAGGTTGATCAAAAAGTCAAACTTGTTGTCTCCCTTCAAATTATATCTTGGCAACTTGCTACTTAGAATACTGCATCTAGCTTTGGTCTAGATTTTGAGACTCCGGAAAGAGTGAAGAGAAAAGCAACAAATACAATTAGAGGTCTGGAAGCTAAAATATGTAAAGAACAGTTGCTGGAATTGGGTATGTCTAGTTTAATAGAAAGAACGACTAGGGGAGACATGATAGCAATGTTCCAATATCTCAGAGGTTGCCACAAAGAAGAGGGAGTCAAACTATTCTCCAAAGCATCTAAAGGCAGGACAAGAAGCAATGGATGGAAATTAATCAACAAAAGAAGCAATTAGAAACTAAGGAGAAATATCTGGACAGTTAGAACAATTAATCAGTGGAACAACTTGATTCCAGAAGTTGTGAATGCTCCAATACTGGAAATTTTTAGATTGGACAACTCTTTGTCTGAAATGGTATAGGGTTTCCTACCTAAGCAGGGGGTTGGAGACCTCCAAGGTCCCTTCCAGCTCTGCTGTACTATTAGAAGTGTGATGCTTCTATTTGTGCCTATTTATAGTTAAATGTCTTTAAAAATATTAATATGAGTTTAAACTTGAAAAGACAATACAAAGCATTTACTCTTAATTTAAAAAAGATGTTCGTAGGACACAGCACAGCACATGTAATGTCCATATTCAAATTCAAAAGCTGGACTTTTGAAAGTAATGAAGAAGTGTTGTGTACTCAGATGAGAATATAACAATTTTCTATTTGTTAAATGAGTCTGACTGTATTTTGCTTCTTATTTTTAAGGCTCTTGTCCAATTACAATATTGAAAAGGAATGGCTTTGGGCTGCTGAGCTGAGCTAAAGGTAGCAAACTCTGAAACCATGAATATCTTAATTATACTTCATTTGTAGTATATACTCTCCTTGTGCTGTGGTCTCACTAGATGTTCTTGATAACACATTCATTTTAAGGCTGAGGAAAACAAGGCAACAGGGAACATGGAAAATTTGCATCCTTGGATTGTAGAAGACTGAAGCAACTCTTCCTTCCCATAAAATGGAGATCACATATGTCTTCCAGCATCTGATATTTCTGTAGCTAGAGTCCCACTGCACCACTCTGGAAAGACACAAGGTCAGGAATAGACGGGACCAATTTATACAACTCCATGCACATATGGTCTTCTCTGCCTCCTCTTTCTTCCCCTCCCATTTTTATATCTGCACAATGAAAATTTCTAACCCCGCAGTTGCTGTGGACACTATCAGTAGGCATATTGGAAAGTCAGACCGATGACAATTGTGCAATTTACAATGCACCCTTGAAACCCAGCAACTGCAATACAATCTATAAAATACCTTCTCATAAACGTCTTCAGAGAGGATCTTAATTGCCGTCTGATTTACTGCATGCTGAATACCTTCCCTTTGTGCTTGGACAAATTTTGCTGCAGGAGATTTTTCTTTCTTCCTTTCTTTCTTTTCTATCACACTTTTATAGGCCAGCTCTGCATGGGCTGGCATGCATTTACTAGCTGCATAATTGGTGGCACAATTCTGCTCTCCTAAACATTGTTATCAGTTAATTAAACTTGAAATGCATCTTTGTTCCATAACATTTTTGTCAGATTGTTTTCCTTATTTATTTATTATCATAAAAATTTTATTTTATGACTGGCAGATTCTCAGCTCTCCAATAATAATGTAAATCAAAACATAAGACTTTAGACTTCATGCAATTTCCTTTTGGTCTCAAAATACGAAACCAGATGTTTCTGGCACGCTAAAGATGCTTTTCATCTTTTTTTAGATGTACTTGGTTGAGTCAAAGTGAATGCATTTTAAAAATCAACTTATGAAAGTTAAATTTTCTTTGTTCATGTGGGTGTAATCTGGTTCATATTGCTGTAAGAGACCTTTCAGATAAGTCACTGAATGCCATTGAAGAATCAAACATATGTGCCTCAGACAGCAGCAAAAGTAGTATTAATAACAGGCCAATTTAAGAATTATGCATATTTAAACTCTGCAAAGCTATAGAATCTTGAGAGGTGAAGATATATACTGTGATTACAGAGGAGGAGGAGGAAGAAGAGGAAGAAGAGGAGGAGGAGGATCTTTGTGTGTATTATTTTATTCATTGTATTATTTTATTTTGTCCTTTGGTTAGGGTCCCCAGAAAAAAACACAGCCTTATTGTTTAGGGATTCTAATTTTAACAGATATTATGTTAAGCTTCTGGATGAACTTACCTTCAAAAAAATAATAGGGAAGATAAAGCCCTAAATGAGACCTGACCAAACTATGATATTTGCTAGGTAATACCATGACTAAGAATAAACCAGCTCGCTATCGATTTAAGGTAATTTTGACCTAATAACAACAGTCTAAACCAATGTCAATGCAATCAGTTTAGAGAACAACGTGTGGTTGTTTTGGTTCCAGATAGATAATGAGGAGGGAAGGAGGGAAGGGGGAGGGAGGAGAGAGGGAGAGAGAGGCGGAGAGAGAGGGAGGGAGAGAGAGGGGGGAGAGAATACAAGTTAAGCATGTGCCAAACAATAAGGGAATCTATAGATACAAGAATAAAATTAGGATTATTTTTTTTCTGCAGTGCTTCAGCCTTCATATCCCATTTTTTGATTTACTGAATAAGCAGATGCTTCAATAACTTAACAACAAAAATTAGATTTAGGTGTGTTTCAGTCCAATGTTTTCAATTATTTTGGGATAGTTGTGACTGTAGTATTAGGATGAGAATGTGACACCACATGCTTGAAATCAGGCTATTTTGTTTGGCTGGCCCGCTCCATAAATGGTTGCAGACCGAAGTGGTGGAGTTCATCCACTTATGGTCCTTTCATCTCTTTCCTCATCCAGGAATTGATTATTAGCTAAATTCTTGCATGTAGAACCTCAAAGGCAATATCTTTGCTGAGTGAACCTGCATCTGCATGTGGCTATTCAGGGAGACTGTCAGAGATGTGAGTTGGTTTTGTTACTAATGTAAGATTAGATCTGAGATGGCTACCCCTGTCCAGAAAGATATTTAGAAATCTGTTCTATCCACCCAACCAACAACAGAATTGTGATGACCCAGGGCATGGCACAGAGATAATACAAATAGCTGGCAGTTCAAATGACCCCTTTATTGCTCCAAATCTACCCCAAATACTCCCACATTTCTGGCAAGTCCCTAAGCAGAGTGATAATAAACCCCTACACAAACCTCAAGCAACCTCTGGCTGAAGTTAGTCCAGCTCAGTGCTGTCTGCACCATGGCTGCACGGCAATAAATCCCAAATGTTTTTGGCAAAACAAGAGCAAAGCAAAGAGTTCAGGGAGCAAAAGATCCATATAATTGTTCCAGAATGCCAACTAGGAATGCAAGGACTCTTGGTAAGTTCAAACATCATATAACATTTCAGGAACTCAGTGTTTGTTCCCAACTAATGCGCCTCCCCATGGTTCTCCTTAAATCTCATTCCCCATGTGTGCCTGGTGAAGCTGGGCAGTGAACTCTCCTCGTGAGTGGCCTGCTCCATCTGCACTGATCATGCCTTCTCTGCATTCTCTGAGCCCTTGCATCAGGAGTGGGTGGTTCTTGTTCTTTGTCTGAGCTCTGTCTCTCCTGTTCATCCTGCCTCTGTTTCTCCCTGCCTGCAAGCCTTATTAATTCCGAACAGCCTTGCCTGGACTGACTCTGCCCTTCCCCAGTTTCCTCCAAGGCCAGTGGAGCTGCCCTCCCACTGGTTGTCAGTTCTTGTTCCAGCTCATCTTCCGCCGCAGATTCAGACTCCAACAGAGGCATGACAAGAATATTCCTAGCACTGGTATAATGGCTCTTCTTCCTTTTTCTATCTGGTAAGGAAATTTGTCTTTTTTTTTCTAGCCAAGGAGAACTTGCACATGGAATGATACCACACAGTGGAGCACTGGTTCTATATGTCAAAAAAGGGGAAGGCGCAATTTGACATTTGGAAATGTTAAAGCCAGAATAGAGACATCCAAGAGTTGGCATCCAAAGTCTCCAAGACTTTTTTTATTAACATCCACACAAAAATCAAGAAATGGCTTTTGACATGTACAGATCCTTCTCTTTTTTCCCCCTTTTTTCTTTTCTTTAAGAAACAAGTGGATAGGGCCATTAGTTCTACAGCACTGACTAGATGTTGGTCATAAAGGAATGAACTAAAGTTATCACATATCCCAATGCATCCAAGCAGCAGCATCCCACATCTTTCCCAAAACTTAAATGCAGGTTCTATAGAATCAGCATCCCATAAAATGTTTTATACCGTTACTGTAACTAATTATTAAAGAGTAAACATTAGAATCCCTGAATGGCAACAGGACCTCAAGGAGTTTACCTTAATTATGAAATGTTCCATCGACACTCTTGTTAAAAACACACTGTTCAAATTTAACATTAGCCACATCCATTCATCATAAACATATAGCTTTCCCACTGAAAATATTTGAAATCTGATTTTTATTATATCAGAAAAATGACTGTTTATCTTGTGTGTGTCACATATATACTGAGTATATAACATATATATATATATATATATATATATATCAGGACTAGTTCCTAGAGTTTTGAAAAACTCCAGAACATTGACATGTACAGATCCTTCTCTTTTTTTCCTTTTTTCTTTTCTTTAGAAAAAGTCAAATGCAACATAACAAATGTATAACCGGCCAGATACCTGCGTTATATAAATCTTCATGTTGAGAAGTTTGTGACATTTTAGTTAAGAACTACATTCAGTTTGACGAATTTGGCAGCAGCCAATTATGACATTAAACAGGTCATAGAGTCTAACCTAAGTCTTTAAGTTATTTCTTTTCTAAATGATTGATTTGAGCCTTTCTTCTCTACCTCTTCCTCCATTGTATACTGAATCTGAAAGATTCAGCCCTATTAAACTTCTCGATCTTCATGAAGGCAGCTATGCTTGCTTTTTATTTCTATAACATCTCTGGTTATGTAAAATAATCAGTTCAAAAAAATCAAGACATATAGGAGTGGATACAATCACCTACAAAGTTACCATTATAAAATGCCAAATAAATTGCAGTTGCACAGAAAGCGAAGAGATGATAGAATATGTCTTCCTTTCTTTGAGGCTTTATGTAAATTTTTGTAAATAAAAAAATACCATGATGGTGTAGCCCTCTGGTTAATGATTAAATTCCATAATACTAGACAGAAGATGAACAATAATGTTGGACAGAGCTGGGCTGAGCTGAGCTGTGCAATGGATGACTGAATAGGTTGCAGTTTAAAGATAGGGCTCTTTCCCCGCTTTAAAAAATATCTTAAACCCATCTCCAAAATATATACTCTTCTCAATTTACCCTGTAGCAATTGTTTTCTTCAACCATTCACTTATGAGTGTGCCAAGAACAGTATTTATGAGTAGACCAAGAATGGAACAGCCACACAGTGGTCCTATCTCTTATTTTCTTATTCTTTGAAAGTACTTTTAAAGAAAACAGTGCTTATTGTCCATTAATTTCTGTTCAGTTTTTTCATCTGCTGCTCATCATCTACAAGCCATTCAAAAGGAGCCATTCAAAGGGAGACACAGCCTTCATCTGGACAGAATTTTTCAGGTCTACTTTGTCTTGGAGACTGTACTTTTTGCTATCTGGAATAAATTAATGGGGACATCCTCATGATGCCATTCCTGTCCCATATTTGGACAAACACAGCACTTCCCATATCCTGTTTGCTAGAAGTTTATTCAAAAGCTGGAAAGTGGTTGAAATGTTCATCGATCCCAACAATATAAGAAAGGGAAATCAAAAGATAATACACAGCAATGGCGAAACTGATCTCTCCCTCTCTCCACTTCCTTATATCTGTAACTAGCTAAACCTAAACTAACTAAATTTAAGTAAGAATGGTTCCCCTATATATCATCCATCAAACACCAAAGCAACTTTAGACATTTGGAATACTGTTTAAAAAAAGAACTAAAAGTTTAATCAATCATAGAATTAATGCAAATAGAATTAAGGCGAGTCCCAGGAATAATGTTTCAGGATCCAATCTGGATCAATCACTGGGATCAGACATTTAGCTTTTGGACTTGTGCTGGACCTCATCCTAAAGAAACTACCAGAATGTTTGCTTTGGGCTATTCTAGGCCCCACATAAGACATAAAAGATGCATAAAGATAAGATAAAGGTAAAGGTTCCCCTCGCAGATAGGTGCTAGTTGTTCCCAACTCTAAGGGCAGTGCTCATCTCCATTTCAAAGCTGAAGAGTCAGCGCTGTCCGAAGACGTCTCCATGGTCATGTGGCTGGCATGACTAAATGCCAAAGGTGCACGGTATGCTGTTCCCTTTCCACCAAAGTGGTTCCTATTTTTCTACTTGCATTTTTACATGCTTTCGAACTGCTAGGTTGGCAGAAACTGGGACAAGTAATGGGAGCTCAATTAGTTACACGGTACTAGGAATTCAGACCACCAAAGTGTTGACCTCTCTGACCAATGAGCGTCTTAGCCACTGAGCCATCTCAGCCCACTAAATACTAAATACTATGCATAGAATAGCCCAAATAAATGTTCATAATTCCATTCATATTTTTTTGCTCTACTTCTTCATGAACCTAGTCTGCCCCCAAATATTCATTATGCAATGAGAAAAAAAGGCAGCAATTTTATTTTGAATATGCAGGAAGGACAGTCATTGGTAGCCACTACATTGCCTATGTCACCTGCTAGGTTGCTCATTTCTTTCACCTTTTTCATATCATCTAACAAAATGTCAAGAATTTTCTGAGTGAGTTTCCACCATGCCCTCCTTCAAGTATTTCTTTAAAACCTGACAGTTCCCTTGGGCCTTTGGTTAAGATGGATGAGATGGCCACTTGAGATGACAATGGATAGGGACAAATGCCTTTATCCCCTTGAATGTTTCCTTTCTTTGTCTGTTTGTCATTTTTATGGTCCTATTATTCTTTTAATATTTTGAAGCAAAAAAAATTACTTACTCTTTTGAAGAGTAAGTTTGGAGTGGGACATCCTCACAATTTATCATAGCTCCTACAGTACCAGTGATCTCCAGAGTCATTGAGCAACAGTTTTTGCTTTCCCATCAACGGAGCCCTGGTCCAGCACTTTGGAAGAGAAACAGATTATAAAGAAACATCTAAGGCTGATTCAGTGATGGCCAACCTCAAATCTTCAAGTCTGTCTTATGCAGGAATCCCCAAAGGCTCCATCTTCTGTTACCTGGAAATAAGGCTCATCGCTCACCAGAGTAAAGAATGGATTCCTAAGTTTCACAATGACATATGTTAAAACATTCTCTGGATGCTTGATGAAGAAAAGGACCTACTGTCACCTCAATGACTTTGCAAATGCTTTTAAACAGTCTTGCAAATTTCTATTTTTGACATGGGTAAAATATAAACCATTCTTAGCAGCTAATTTTATTAGCACGGTAGTACTTTAATTAGAAGTAACTCATTCATTTTAATCGCTTCTTTTTCCTTCCCCCACTCCACCCCCGCTTACCCTCTTCCCCTTGAATCTTTTGTGCACCTATAATTTAAAAAAAATAAAGTACAAAGCAGGATAATAGATGCCTATAAAAGTAGTGAAATTTTCCATTAGGATAATCTGTCACCCATTTCCATTTTTTCCTCTTCCTTTTCCAGGGAAAGAAAGCATAATCAAAAGCCTAAATGACAAAGAGTTGACAGTAAGATTCTGTAGTAAATGATTCCAGAGTTGCTGGCCTGCGGAGATGCTGAAGAAGTCCCCAGCAGACCTGATTAATTCCAGTTTCTCCAGCTGCCGGGGGAACAGAGGCTAAGCAGTTTCACAGAGAGGAGCCTATTACCACGACGAGGCTGAAATAGATCTAATCAAGTCACAGCCGCTCCAAAGAAAACTTTACAGGTTTAGCTCACTAAAGTAGTGCTTTAAGATGACTACAAAGGATCATGGGAGTCTGAAATCATTTAGGCTTTATTGTAGCTTAAGGAGGGTTTTTCTTTCTCTCTCTCTCTCTCTTTCTCTGTCTTTTTTTTTCTTTTTTGCTACTGCTGCTGTGTGGTTAGGCCATACTAATTTACTAAACATGACAATGATTTCACTTATGTGTGACATCACCGGCGTAAGTTCCCTTTTTTTTCATTTTATTTTTTACTCTCCTTGTTACTATGATCCTTTTCGCTCAGCAAGATTTATGACTATTTGCCTGGTGGAAACCCCTACATCTTTCTAAGAACGTTCATAATTTTTACACTTAGAATAATGTCTGTGTGCAAGGATACAAATTACAGAATTTGCACCAGTCAAGTCATCACAAGAATGATATGCAACATATCAGTTGCATCCTTGATGTGCAAGATGTCACTGCCCTTCTGCCGCCCTCCTTCCCCCCCATGGCAATATGTAGCTCTTCAAAAGTTCTCTCACTACACCTTCCATCATCTCTCAGAATTAGCTAGGTGAAGCTGGTGTTCAACACACTGAAATACCAGGTGTTGCTCTACCCTAATTCTTTTGCAATCGATTATGGGATTACAACAACATAAGATACTTTGGGTTATGTATGTCTTTGTGATAATAATGACACTAGGCACAATTCATCTGAAGATAAAAATGCTTAGTTAAGTTCCAATTCTCAATGGCAGAACAAGTAAATCAGTGAGATTAAACTGTGCATCACTATAGCTGGTACATTCTCAACATTCACATATTTACCCATATTTTAATATTACATAATTTATGGTAGATTTTGAACAATGTGTGCTTATAAACAAGATTTGAATGAGATAATGTTATAGGGAAAAAGAACCAAAAAACAAATTACTATTAAAGGGGATGGGTTATTTGTAATTAGTGGGGATATATAAATCAAAATTTGCTGTTTTTTCAGTGTTTCTTGATCTTGCAACTTTAAGGCAAGTGGATTATGCTGGCTGGGGAATTCTGGGAGTTGAAATTCACATGTCTTAAAAGTTTCCAAGGTTGAGAAACACTGTGTTTGTAAATATTGCTAACTTTTACATATTGTCCCATACTTTTCTATTTGTTATCTTAAAAAAAATACTGGAAAGGCTTATTCTAATTTCAATATCATACAGTCTTTTGTCATAACTTTAATTTAATATATGTTTTTAAAATAATCTACGCTATTTTAGACCATTTTCAGTCAAGCAACCATAATAAATTTGTTTTACAACCTTTTCCATATATTATTTTTTTGGAATACGTGTTTCCCAAATATCCAGTTTTCATGAGGTGTTTTGAGCAGAGAAAAGAAACTAATGGACATCTTATTGATCCCACTGACTGCACCGTTGATGATTGCAGTTCAAACCTATCTGCTAATAATTGAAATGTCTATCACATTTCTTTTAGATTCCTAAGAACTTTGGCTGAAGTTTTCAGAAATTTCCCTATTTGTAAACTCCAAAAGAAATTTCTAATAATATATTATCAATCTTACAAATGTTATTTAGCCTTTTCCGATGAAGAAAGAGCTACAATTCATTCTTACCTCCAACACAAACTAACACATGCACACCAAACTCTAATGCCTAACCGCCCTAACTCTAGAATATGGGTCTAGATACAAACTAAAATATAAATGTAAAATGAAGATTATTCTTATTAGCTCTAGAACCTGTTAAATAAATTGCAGCTATAACTAAAACATATAAGAAAAAAGAAGAGAGAGCAACATAGTTTGTGAAAGTACAATATTTTTTCTGCAAGTTTGGAAAGTGTTTCATTTCCATATAACAAATTTATTGTTATATAAATTCAGAAAGCAAACTTTTGCATAGATTACATCTTGCTTTGCCTGAACAATGTATGGTTCTTTGCTACAGCATTTGCGGTTGGATTTAATTGTATCTATAATTGGGGGGAAGCACACAGCAGACACACATTTATATTCCCAAAGTGACTGTTAACTTTTTTTAAATAAGTAGACTAATATCTTGTGTCCAGAGTAGGAATGCAAAAAACAAGCACACAAACAAACCCCTAAATTGCAAAAATATGGAATATTGTTTCTGTCTGCCTCACCTAAACGTACTTATATTAGGAAAACAAAATTGTGTCTGTGTGTGTATATGTATAAATAATCCATATTTATATATTTAAATTTATGTGTATGAGTGTGAGTGTGTGTGTGTGTATCTGCTGGTCTTGTTGTATTCGGGTCTTTTCCCGCATAAGATTGAGATTGTCTTGGCAACGTTTCAGCGAGATCTCACTTACCATCTTCAGGCTGGTGTTTTCTGCTTAAAGCATGGTTGGACCTACATCTTTCTATAAATCTTAGGCGGGGGGTGGAGTGCTGGCATTGTTTCAGTAAGTAGATTGATTGGTTGTGTGGTTGTATCATGATTGGTAGATTGGTGCTGATTGGTGCTGGCTGTGTGTCCGTTGTTGTTTTCTGTTGTAACGGCCTGGGTGGTGGGTGGAGCTCATTGGTTGACTAGGGCTGGTTTCCAGATATCTGGTAGGCGGGAGGTATCGTCACGTTGACTATATGTATGTAGTCACATACACATACACATACACTTACACACACACACACACACACACAGTATTAAAATATACATATACTGTATATCTTCTAATTAATTAAGAGAACCATTGAACAAAAATGAAAAATCAGTGGCTTACTGAATCATAAAAATATTTTTATAAATTTCTCAAAACTATTGTGTGAACTATACATTTCAAAATTAATCTTGAATTAGCTCTTAAAAGTGGTTGTGCGTCTTTAATTATGCAGAATGTACACAAATTTAATGAGTTTTTAAATATTAAAACTATTCTCTGTTGTCACCACTGTGAGCTCTTAATTTACAGAGCAATTAAGTCAGGACCCTCATTTATCAGTACATGTGTGTTTGTTGAAAACGTAGTCAGTTTTTATTAATTGATGCTATAGAAATACTGAAGTAAAATTAATGTGTGTGCTTCAGAGGTCATGCCGGCAGGACTGGGTAGCTATCAAGGACCAAGACGTGAGATAAATAAGTAACTGCTATTTCGTGATTACACTGGAGATCTCAAGTATTAAGAGGAATGGAAGGGACAACTTTATCCAAAATGCTCATGAGCTCAAGCTTCTTCTGTGTGTTTGTGTAGGTGCTTGGCAAGAATTGCTCATGATCATAAAAGAGAAATATGTAAGATTTTATTCTGGTTATTAAATTCTATTCACCACTTATGTGTTGGATTACAGTCATCATAGTCTCCAGACAATATGGCTATTGGCACATTGGCTAAGGCTTATGGGTACTGACCCAACAAATCTGGACTGAGAAGGATAGTTTCTAATGCTGTCATGTAGAACTGCAGAAAAAACAACAATTTTTTCCCAAATGCCATCACTCTGCTAAACAACTAATTCCCACAACATATTACCTGTCATATTACCTGCTAAGACTGTATTACTACTATTCTTCTCTTCCTACCTAGTACCTATCTCTTCCCACTTATGACTATAACCATGCCAGGGGTAAAATCCAGCAGATTCTGACATGTTCTGTAGAACTGGTAGCAGAAATTTTGAGTAGTTCGGAGAACCAAATGCCACTGCTGGCTGGTCCCAGAATGGGGTGGGAATGGAGATTTTGCAGTATCCTTCCCCTGCCATGCCCACCAAGCCACACCATGCCCACCAAGCCATGCCCACAGAACCAGTAGTAAAAAAAAATTGAATTTCACCACTGAACCATGCTGCTTGTATCTTTAAATTTTATATTGTTTTATTTGTTTCCTAGTATAATTTGATTGCTTATTAGGAATCTATGACTTTCACTAAGTGTTGTATCTTATGATTCTTGATGAATGTATTCTATTTTATTTTTCTTTATGTACACTCAGAGCATATGCACAAAAGACAAATTCCTTGTGTGTCCAATCGCACTTGAGCAACAAAGAATTCTATTCTATTTGTACATATAAACAATTGTAATGTTTTTTGATGTATGGGTTTTCTTATGCCGAGATTAATTTGTAGGAAGAAGTGACATTTTGAAGAGTTTGAAACCATTTCAATGGCAATTTGTATTAACAATATAGTAATAATGGCAGTGTTTCCCAAGTTTGGCATCTCTAAGATGTGTGGACTTCAACTTTCAGAATTCCTTGACCAGAATCCTAGCTGGGAAAATGCTGGGAGTTGAAGTTCTAATACATCATAAAGATATCAGTGTTGCAAAGGATCCTGGGGTCAATCAAATATTTTGCAGACACATATACGTACATATTAATATGGACATGATACAATATCTTAGTGATGAATGATGACTCAGTCAAGTGGTCCTGTGATGAAATGTAGATTTCCAGGAGAGGGCACTTCAGAGAAGTAAGAGACAACTCAGTTCAAATAGTTACTACTGCAATGCGCTCTACATGGGGCAGCCCTTGAAGAGTATTCGGAGACTTCAACTCGTCCAGAATGCAGCCGCGCGAGCGATTGTGGGTGCACCTTGGTACACCCACGTGACACCTATCCTCTGCGAGCTGCACTGGCTACCGATCAGTCTCCGGATACGCTTCAAAGTGCTAGTCGTAACTTATAAAGCCCTTCATGGTATTGGACCTGGGTACTTGAGAGACCGCCTACTGCCAATTACCTCTCAAAGACCCATTAGATCACACAGGGTCGGCCTCCTCCGGGTTCCGTCCACCAGCCAATGCTACCTGGCTACTACCCGGGGGGGGCTTCTCTGTGGCAGCTCCGGCCCTTTAGAACGAACTCCCCGCGGAGATTCGGACCCTCACCTCTCTCCAGGCCTTCCGGAAAGCCGTCAAAATCTGGCTGTGCCGGCAGGCCTGGGGTTGATGAGTTCCCCTCCCCTCTCGACTTGTATGGTTGTATGATTCTTGTTTATTTTAATCACGTGTATTGTGTTTTATGTTCCCTTTTTCCCCTTTGAGTTGTTCGCCGCCCTGAGTCCCTCCCGGAGAAGGGCGGCATACAAATAAACTAAATCTTAAATCTTAAATCTTAGTTTGTGGGAGAAAAAAGGAGTGAAGACAGCATCTCCCTAATAGTTCCCAGAATATATAATGTGGGGAAAAGGTTGCTTTAATTTTGCAAGATTGATATCAGGCCCCCTAACCCAAGAAAGACACAAATCTTCCAAGCAGTGTTTTTTTTAGTGTTATACCTCTATAGATAAAGTCTTGCCGAACTGAAGATGCCTATTTCCTACATCAAGTATATACTCTGGGAACTTTCAAGGAGAAGGTTCCTTCATTGTCTTTCGTGCAAATTACCTGAATTGAGTTACCTCTTACTCCTCTGAATGCCCCCTTTTCCTTGAGGGAATCTGGTCTACTAGATTCCTCATCACAGTCCCTGATGAAGAACACGAATTTATTCTGGCATTGTTCATGTACCTTTCATGTACACATGTAAAATTACAACATTGGGCACTATCTTGGGCACAGCTTGCCAGCACATTAAAAAGCTGTGTCATTGTAGATTGCCCTATTGCCAGCTATATATCCACAGCTAGGAAACATCTGCCCCGGTATCTGAGAACAGGCAGCTGTGAGGAAGAATAGGAATGGTTGTGGAAGAAATGAGAGGAGAGATATGGTTAAAGTACCCCCATAACTTTAACCTTAAACTGTCTACCATGGACCTCATCCCATTCTTAAGAGGTCTGTAAGGGGACGTGCATAAGAGCACCAGCATGCCTACCATCCCTGTCCTACTGTCCCCACTTCTTCGTACCCATTTCCTGTGTTCATGCCCATGTTTATACTTATACCTGTTATCACACTGGCCAATAAACCCATTCCGATTTCCATTCCATTCCATTCTAGAGACATACTTGTCAGACCAAGAAAAGGGTTCTGGTATCCTTCCAGACAGGATTAAAGTTGCTTCAGGAGATCCACAGAAATATCTGGATATTGAATTGCTTGGAAGATAAGGACCCTGAAAATAAGCAGGTGCAAGGATCCTCCATTTTAGCTGTTTCTTTATTTGTCTATTAAACATATGAAATCTGACTGTTTGAACACATTCAAAATCTAGGCAACTTATAGAATTTATATATGAAAAACAAGGTTCAAATTCAAAGTATGCTATTAAAATGCTAACAATGGATCAAGCTACTAATTGATAAAGTTGTAAGAAGTGTCATTGCTAACACAGGAAAAGTTACAGTTGTCTTTCTGAGAATATTAAAAAGTTTGCTTGGTATCCCTGCCATTTTCTTACCTTGGGCATCCTATAAAGCCAAGTCTAATCCACAGCCATAGCAATCAGAGCTGCATTCAATCCTCCAAAATCTAAGGAGCCCTTATTTAACCAGGTTGCACAGCAAAGTTTGTTTTCAAGACAATATTATGTTTCATAAGTAACATAAATTCATCTTGAGATTCACATGAAATAACATGGACAAAAGGATACTTTCTTGGAAAAATTGGTCAAGTTTGATTACTCATGGCTCACTGGGGAATTCTGGGAATGGAAGTCCATATATCTTAAAAGTTGCTGAGATTGAGAAACACAAGATTAAATGAAAGAGAATCTGAGATCCTCTACCATTCCTTTGCTTGAGTTACACAATATCAAAGGGGGTCTTCAGCCGGTTTGGACTGGTTCAGGCGAACTGATAGCACCGACAATCAGTTGGCCCTGCCCACTAGGCCCTGCCCTATCCTGTCCTTTATTTCCTGCTTTCTAGCTCATCTGAATCACGCGGCACAGCTTATTCTCCCCCCTCGCTGTTCTACTTAACCATTGCTGACTTGAAAGGTAAGCAGATGAGTTTCTAAATGTTCCATTTTCAGCGCTATGCACAAGTGCTTTAGGCGCTCACCGAACCAGTTGTTAAAGTGGCAGCATCCCACCACTGCATAATATGTAGAAAAGTTTGGGAATAGACAGCACACACTGGGCTTGACTGTTGCTATATAAGCCTTTCTGGGAAGCGATTGTTTCAAACATAAAAGGGAAACTAATATTTGATTAAATATATTATTTGTTTCTTGTTTTGTATGATCTAGTATTTTTCTTCTTTTATTGTTATTTGTAAATAGGAAGTCAGCTGGTTTATAAAGAAGCAAGCTGAACAATGATTTCCCATTAATGTGGGAATAGAAGCGCAGCTTCCTAAGAGAAATATTCCTTTTCCACCCTATTAGAACTGCCTTCATCTCCTCTAAGGTGGATGCTATGGCCCTGCCTATAATGTCTTTCCAGCATAAATGATTTCTTGACCAAAGAAATAAAGCGATCCTCTGTCCCCAGCCATTAAGGTTAAAGAAAATGCACCAGATTCTAAATCTCTGCTGCTAATGTTCTCTCTTGACTTCTGACCCACCTGAGCAGCACTAAGTTTGATGGGACCACACCAAGCCATCCTTTGTAACCCATAAGATGGTTAATATGCTCCCATTTCTCATTCAGACAGTCAACAGAGGGGGAAAAAGGCAGCAGGCCAACACATGCTGTCTCCAGCAAATGCTTAGTAATAAATTGCTCTTTTGGCAGAGCAGAAGACAATTTTTTTCTCTCTTTCTCTTTTGTTTCTCTCTCCATACTCCTGTCCTGAGGTGAGTGGTGGGAGATTCTTCCCCCTCCCACCTGTGCCTGGCTGCCAATGCCCATAAATTTAGCCCCTGCTTCTGCCTGGGCCTGTTTATGGGTCACTGATGGAATACTAAGGCAGGCGGATTTTTAAAGCCCTGGCTTGATAATCATGGTAATTGATGTTTGGAGGGAACTGCTAGCTCTTAGGAGCACAGGGGTCTATTTCTCCCAGTGAGGCCCTGCTCCATATTATCAGTCCATTCCATAATTAAATATCACTCTTTTACAATATGTTTCAGGCTCCTTAATGAGCCTAAAGCAGAAATTGTCACCTCTTTCCCCTCTGAGCTTTATTTGCTTGTTATTAAACAATGTTATTGAGCTGCCTCCTTTCTCTCTGTTGCCAAATCTGCATCATTTCCGTTTTATAATTGTGCAATTAGAGCCAGCCCTTTGCTTTCATACATCAGCAGGACCTGACCATCAGTGAATGGGGGGGGGAGGGAGGGAGGGAGAGAGAGAGAGAGTCAGGTGCTCACCGAGAACTCAAATGCATCTTATTTTCATTAACTACCAGATTTTGCAGAATGGGAAGCTATTTATCATGATCTGTTTTCTACCTCCAGCTATCTACACCCCACCCCATTCTTCTGACTTCCGCAGTGACCTTGTGCTGTGTTGTTGAGTGTCCAATTTGCTTCATGGTGTTATGTGCTTGCATAAATTGGAACACCTCTCCCTTCAATCTTTTTTCCCCTCCTTTCACCCCCCCTCCCGCAAGACGTTTAAAAGTACAACTAAATGATATTTTTTTCTACAGTGTACCCTTGCCTTGAAGCTAATAAGCGGGGTAATGCCAGCAATTTCATCTACAAATGGCATAAATGCGATCCTCTTCCCCCATATACACTCACATATATACTCTTTCTTCCTTTCTTGTGCACGCGCATTTAAACATACACACACACACACACACACACACACACTTAAGCTGGTCTAAGCAGTGTATTAAGTAGCTGAAGAAAATCCATTCACATTCTGCTGTGTCGCTTTCTTCTCAAGTCATGAACCCATCACAGACTTTTTCTAGCTGTAGGTTGCCACGGTGAAGATTTACAATGCCAGTTATTCATACATCTGCCTTCTCTTTTTTCCCCCCTTATTCTTAAATCCCTTGGGCGAGGGCAACCTTGATACTGAAACTCGTAAAATTCATGCAGGCTTATCATCTTTGGTGAAGGCTTCAGGCGTGCATTACCGTATCCAACTGCCTGCTCCCGCCATGACAGAACTAGGCCCCATAGCTTTTCTTTTTAACAGGGTAAAGGACAGAAAAAAGTACCATTGTGCTTTTTTAAAAAAAAAAACCTATAAAGCGCGTGTGTTTCTGTGCATATGTGTTTCAAAGTTTTATTTTTTTCACTTAATGAATTTTAAATTTGCTTTAATTATGTTTGTCTCTAAGGAGTAGCATAAATTTGAATCCAAGCCGTTTTGTTGTTTAAAGTAGCTTCTAAATTTTGTGGACTAGCATTCCCCCACCCCCCAAAAAAATCCGGTCTTGGTTGATGTGCAGACTGCATTATGAAGGCAGACTCTGAAGTCCACATCAAAGGAATAAACCTAGAATGATTTTTCACATGCACATTTTAAATCCCTCCCTCCCTCCCCCCCCCTCTCTCTCTCTCTCTCTCTTTCTCTCTCTCTCCAGTTTCTGACTCCATTACCAGAAACTAAAACTAAATAGCTTAGAACAGCTATTTTTAAAATATTTTGTAGTTTATCAAAAAAAATTTTTAGTAAATCACATGTTTTGTTTGTGTAATCATTTTTCTCTTCTTCTAAGGAAACCCTGATTGGACTTCTATATTTCAGACTGCAAACATGATACTTAAAGTGCTCATTTTCTCATGCCACAATTTATCTCTGAGTTCCCTGGAAATTGTGAGAGTTGAGTAAATTTTGTTGAATGGCCCCAAAGGTGCTTTTTCAGGACACAACTGGACTTTCCTGTTTTTGTCTTGGAAGACATTTCACTTGTCATTCAAGAAGCTGGATAGTGGGGAATGGAAGGATTTATATTCCACTATCCTGTCAGAGCTCAAGAAGCTTCTTCGATAAGAAGCGAAATGTCTTCCAAGAAAAAACAAGAAAGTCTCGTTGTCTCCTGAAAAACACCTTTGGGACAATCATGATCTGGATGACTCAGAATCTCTACAGACTTTGATGAATGGATACTGGATTTGGTCATTTTTATTATTTGTTCCTGGTTTTCCCTAGTTTGGGTGTTTGTTTTGTTTTTGGCTAGCCATGGGAGATTGATCATTGAGTCATGATTAAAAAACACAGATAGGATAGTGCTGATGTTTTGTAATAATGCTTTGTCTAGAAAAATGGATTGCATTCAGTTAATTGGCTTTAGTTCCTAAAGAGCTCACCCAATATGGAAGTGGCTATATTGGCAAGTCCTGCTCACAATATCCACATCAACTCTTGACAAATCTTTGCATGTTTTAGCATGAAGATCTGAAAGAAGCTTACAAATATCCTAAAATATTTTCACAATTTGGGGATCCTGTTCCACAAGAGTTGCTGAAAATGGGAAGATTTACATGAGTGGAGTCATTGGTGCTCTCTGAGTTTGATTGTTTGCTCACAAGTGTTTTATTACCCAACTAGGTAACATCATTAGTACAAGTGAGTGTAGGGTTTACTCCCTGTTTATACATAGTAGCTTAACTGCCAGGTTTGGGAGAGGGAGGAGTTTACCCTTTTAGTTCATTGATTAGGGTATTGTTTTGTGCTTGTTTGTCTGGTGTTAATCCTTGCTTACTTGGACATTGGCTGGTGGCAGGGCACACTGCTGTTTTTAAACAAGGAATAAACCTCATTTTACTTGCACTGGTGGTATTATTAAATTGGGTAATGAAATGTCTGCAAGCAAACAACCAAGCTCAGAGAGTGCAAGGACTACACAGTTCTACTATGAGGTATGTATATTATTATAATTTCTATTGGTCTTTGATAACTCACTTCAAACTCCCAATTGTTGGAACTATGTTTATTTGTTAGTTTATGTCCTAAGCCACACTACCAGCTTTAGTTATAGAGCCAAAGATAGCTTTAGGGGCTCCTAATGTGCAAACAAGACTTCAGAAACTTCTTTCAGATCATCATATTAAACTCATGTAGATAAGTAGATGTGGATGTGTGGGAATGAGCTTCAATGAAGATTCAGGTTTTCTTCCCCAATTTAGGTCTTTGAGTACAGTGGGACCTCGGGTCCTGAATGGCACAATTTGGGTGCCGACAGAAAAATCCGCTAAATGTTTCACTCACATTACAAACAAATCACATGCAGTGATTTTCCCTTCCATGCCATTTTGTGTGTGTGCGCGCACATGTGCAGTCAGTCTTCTTTCTGGTCACGACCAAATCGGGTGCTAACCAAAGTCATAGAATGGATTACAGTCAACAGCCAAGATCTGACTGTATTACACATGAATGAATGCATAGGGCATGATTATCTTATATCAGTTATGGTTTCCCATTTATGTCAATTGATGGAGCCACCTCTTTTATTTTAGGCAGCTTGAAGGGTAATCTGTGATATCCAACATTTAGTAAATAGAAAACAATGGATAAATAAGTCTATCCCACACTCTCTTCTTCTTTTTCCTATTGTTTCCTACCGTTTTCCTACTGTTTAAAACTTTTAGGTTAAAAGAAAAGTTGAAGGCAGAGAGAATTTGGGATTTGAGAACTCAAATTTCAGTCTTTTATTTTTGCTTGTACCAAAGGATAGTATTTATGGGATATTGTCAAACCAATCTTCTACTGAGTAAGTAATGGCATAAATGTTTCTTCCCTGTACATATGAAAAAAGAAGAAAAATGGACCGGGTGAATTTAGAAGAAGGGTTATATCCTAGTTGGTAACATCTTCCTGTATTTCTAATTTCTATAGCATAAAATCATTGTAAATCGCACAAAAGCAGCATTCCCACGCCCAGAAGTGCACTAAGAATGATTGAACAATTGAACTTTTACAAATTCTGATGTGAACTGACCTGATCTTTACGTCTTGAACGACCAAGTTGTTCACATTTCACACTCCACTGAATCTTCTGAACCAATGCTGAATTCTAACCTTCCAGGATATTCTGGGGCATTTTTTATTGAATGTTGCAATTCAGTATATTGAAACTAAGTCTAAACAATTGAGAATATTTTCATCAGTGCAAAACAAAAGAAAACAATAAATGCCTTCCTTTTCATATGATTTTTAAAAAATAGAATGTATTGCTTATACAATGTCATTAGTGCAGATGTGTTTTATAAAGATTTGCTAGAAAAATATATAGTTCTGCCTTAAAGGAACTGAATATCATAATCTTTTCCCCTTATTAAGCCCCCTCCCCATGCCAAAATCCATTTATAATAGCCTCACTTGCCTACTTTGATCTTAGGAACATCATTGGCTACCAAATCATGCAGATTTATAAATCTGTATTAATTATCATCAGCCATATTGTTAGTTCTGTAAAATGCCCAGAACATTGAAACCTTTTCTACTTACAAAAGGGCTGGTATAGATGTCCAAGCCAATCATGAAACTACTTTTCCTGGATAGTATCATTATTCTTTGCAGCGTTCTTGGAGTTCTTCAGGAAGTTCTTCATCATACCACCTTACCTTTTTTTTCCTGAAAAAATTGACAAGTCTTCCAACAAAATAATGCACCTTAACACTCCATTGTATATGTATATATGTAAGGGAAGGGAAGAGTAGGATAAGGACCTTACACATCCCCACTTTGGGGGGAAAAACCCAAACTCCAAGGGCTGAAGCTTTATTGTCATTATAACTATATTATAATTACATCTTCACAAGAGGTAAGGCCAGAATTTTTGGTCAGTTGGTTGGTTGGTTGGTTGGTTGGTTGGTTGGTTGGTTGGTTGATTGATTTATTTATTTATTTATTTATTTATTTATTTATTTATTTATTTATTTATTTATTTATTTATTTATTTATTTATATGAAATAGATGTCAAGCCTATTAATGCTTCGATGGGAAGTGGGATAGAAATTAAAGAGTCATCACTTCTTAAATTTATTATATACTGCTGAATTGGAGGTGGAAATAAGAGGTAGGAGGTGGAGGGAAGGGGAAGGAGGGATGGAGAAGGAGGAGAAGGAGAGGAGATGGGGAAGAATTGTTTTGTGTTTGGATGGACCACATGGTCTATAACCATGATGGCGAATCAATAGTATATGTGCCACAGGTGGCATGCAGAGCCCTCTCTGTGGGCACACGAGCAATCACCCCAGCTCAGCTCCACCACTCATGTGCCTGCACCTCCCGCTGGTCAGCTGGTTTTTGCCTCTCTGCCTTGCATGTGAGGGGGCACATGTGCAGGCGTCATACTTGCGTATGTGGGGGGTCACGTGCATATGTGTGGGGCCACATGTGCATACATGGGGGCACGTGCAGGGTGAGCGTGCATGCAGGGGGAGTGCGGGGGATCATGCGTGAATGTGCAGAGGGCAGGATGCACACAGGGGTCATGTGAGCATGCGGGAGGATGGGGGGATCACTCACCCATTGCATTATGTTTGTTCCCAACTGATATATTAGGTGCTCTATCATAGTATGACATGCTGGCCTCTGAAGAGCTATCTTTTCACCCAATCCTTCCCAGTGTCAATGCTACATATGAAGTTTTTCATTTAAACACTAGAGCAGAATAAAAATAAAAGTTAATGACTAATTTGAAAAGTATGCATTTTACAAGGTCCAAAAATCAGTTTATTCATTAAAGATGTGATACAATTTATCATACTCCACTGGGTATGACACTGTTCATAAGAATTATAAAATAGTTCTCTCCGCGTTCTCCTCTTCCAAAGAAATATGACAGAGCCAGCAAGAAAAAAGGTTATGAGTAGTTGTTAATCACCTTTGCAATATGCATGTGTTTCGTTTTGTTTTATATTTCTGATAAAACTGATGGGCACCCAGCTTTCCCCCCTTCTAGTCTTAGTTTATTTATAGCTGTAGACAGGGGAAGAATCTGTATTTAGGTTATGGCTTGGCATCAGCTGGCACCAAATTTGTGGCACAAGAAATGTAAATGTAAAGATTCCTCTAATTTTGTTAAAGAAAGGAGAAATTCTTCAATAATTTGTCTATGGCAGGTCTCCTGTATGCTCCTATATTGAAAAAGCCCAATGGGCAAAATTTCCTGGTGGCACCTTTCAAGATTTAGTTGAAAGTCAGAAAGCAGAAGATGGAAGCCATTAGTGAGATGACTGTACAGTGAAAGAAAAGAGATTCATACCAAACTCTTGGATGCTTTGTCACTAAATAGGTGCAAGAACATTGCATATTGCATTCCACCTCTGAAAATTTTCACTTTGAAAGAATTTTTTGAAAGTCATGTCTTTTTAATAAAAGAGAAGGTTATTGGGAGAAAACAATAAGAAGGATTTCTCTGCCTACACTGAATTAAATGATCTGTCTTTTTCCAGAAATCTCAAGGAGAATATCAATTAAGATTATCAATCCTAGCGCAACTTTCAAATACATTTGTGCAAAGGTCGATAACCTTAGCTTTTGAGCCACATGAAGTTCCAAATTTCACAAGGCCAGTTCAAGAGATTGCTTTAACTCTTGGAAGAGAAAACTCAAGATCTACCAATGGTGGTAGAGAAATTGGAACATTTGTTTCTTTCCACTGTTTGCATTTCAATGACTTTTGCCTTTGGCCAAGCATAGCTCATTAAAAAACTGATCCTGGAGAAATGCAATTTCCATATCCATGCGCTCAGCTATATTGCACTTCTGAATTTGTAAACCAGCATATGCAATTCAACTCAGATTGCTGAGAAACTAAGGTTTAGGTAAAGGTAAAGGTTCGCCTCACACATATGTGCTAGTTGTTCCCAACTCTAGAGAACGGTGCTTATCTCCGTTTCAAAGCTGAAGAGTCAGCACTGTCCGAAGACATTCTCCATGGTCATGTAGCTGGCATGACTAAATCCCGAAGGTGCGCAGAACGCTGTTCTCTTCCCACCAAAGGTGGTTCCTATTTTTCTACTTACATTTTTACGTGCTTCGAACTGCTAGATTGGCAGAAGCTGGAACAAGTAACGGGAGCTCACTCCATTACACGGTGCTAGGGATTCAAACCGCCGAACTGCCAATCTTTCTGATCGACAAGCTCAGCGTCTTGCCACTGAGCCAAGGTTTAAGGTACCTTCTATAAACTACTCAGAGGACGATAGGAAAATATAGTAGCCAGGGGTATCTGCAGGGAAGTGCAAAAATAGTCAAGAGGGTAGCGTGCCCACATGTTTGAAATAAGAAACATAAAAAAGAGAGGGAGCCTTAATTGCATGTTGCTGCCTCCATCCTGACTGTTTTGAATCTCCTTCAACAGCTTTCTACTATTCCTGTTTTGATCAGAGAGAACTCTGACAGTCACATGACTATGGGATGCTGCAATTACCATAAATACATGCCAGTTGCCAAACACTTAAATTTTGATCACATTATCATGGCAATACTGAGAGAGTCATAAATGTGAAGACCAGTTATAAGTCATTCTTTTTCAGGGCCATTGTAACTTCAAACAGTCCCTAAACAAATGGCTATAAGATGAGGACTACCTGTAATACCTGTAATAATAATAATCAAACATACACATCTGCCTATCCCAAAGATGCCAAATCCAGTCTGAACATCTGGCTGAGTGTGTGACAAACTACAATAATGAGAATCCCACATTTAGAAATCAATAATATGGAATTACATATTTAAAGTGTAAATATATGTATATCTTATCAAGATATGGGAAATTATGGACATATTTTAAAGTGAAAGAAAAATATTATATGAAAATATAACAAAGTCAATAGATTCCTTCAGTGCAAAGTATAAATAGCAGCTTTTGAATGACATGTTAAAACACAAAGGAATAAAATGATATAGGTAGAAGAGTTAGTAACAGAACACAGTCTGTTGTCTATATAACTATAAATGTATTATTTTGCTTGTTTTGGGTAATTTATGTCCCATTTTTCTTTTGCAAAAACAAAACAAACCCAGAGCTGGGGAAAAGTTTACTGGTGGTCCAATGCATTTTGAACAAAGTCCTTTGTCAAGGGCAATGACAGATTTTCATTTGTGCTAGTTAAATCAGTAGAGAGTATAGGACTAATGAACTGATTTAGACAGTCTAAGCAGCTAAATTTGTCACTGCCCTTGACAAAGGACTTCAGCTGAAACATATTGGGCCACCAGTGAACATTTTCCCATCCACCATCTCTGTTTCTCTTCACTTTCCACTTCTGTTGCAACAATCATGCCCAGAACAGCTACCTGTGTCACTTCATAGAAACAACTGTTTCTCAGTTGCTTTTAGCCAAATTCCACTATCTCACATTGTCTTTGATTAAAGATGTGCTGGATGTTCCCCGAAAGGTTTGCCTTCATTTTTGCTGGCATATTCATTGATCTGGCAAAACATGGAGCATCTTTAAAAAGCGACACCATCAAGTTGCCTTTTTACTGCCTTTTCATTCTTTCAATAAATTGCTCTTCTCCATAGAAGGCATATTTAAGTACTGAAGGACTCCCAGCATTAGCAATTAATAGGTGCCATTATGCTAACTATCATGCAAGTTTAGGACATCTTAGATGCAAGATAAGAGATGAATAATTTGAAGTAATTTTCCTGTAATCACGCCAATCACTTCAGAAAAGTAGTTATTAAATGAAACGGTATTATGATGAATTATAGGACATCTATTGAATGTCTTTTCTCACAATACATCTCCAGAACTGTGTGTTAGAAGGTGGCAAACAGAACAATTCTCTTTCTCAAGAAAACATGCACACTCCATACAATAAATAATGTCTTGTTTAGCAAATCTTGATTTTGAATGAGGCCTTAAGGCACGATTAATCCACTATAATTCCTCAACCCACCTATTTATTTTCTGCCTTCTTCTATTCTTTAAAATAGATAGTATGAAGTGAATGTCACTGTTGAGGAGAGCAAATTCTTCTAATTCAGCTTTACTGGCGTGATTAAATATTATTTATCTAACTAAATGCTCAAAACACATCATTATTGAAAGGAACACATTTAGTGCATTGGCTAAGTGAAATGCAACTGCACCTCATTGGACTTTTTAACATTTATTATATCTAATAAGTCTGTGCTTAATTAAATCAATTCTTTATAGTTAATTTAACATGATTTCATTTTACTTACAGAGTCTGCATCAGCTATTTACAGGAAACTGAAAGAAGATCCTCTACTAGGCTACTTCTGTTACATTTTTCTATAATCTAATCAATCTTGATTTTATTGACTTGTTCAGAATTTTTATTTCTGAATGTTAGATACCTCAACTGTCCTAAAACTAGGACGCTGGGGGGAGTGGGAATTTTAAAACATTAAGATTGCACCTAAGAGGTTTTCCCCCTCTTTCATTATTTTTACAGGTATATTGCATTCATCAGCTTAATTTGTATTGTAAAAATGATGCATTATTTAAGGAGAACCACTAATCTGGTTTTATATAAGAAACCCCAAAGACAAAATCCAGCTAGAAAACCAAGGAGTCTACAAAATACCATGCAAAATCTGCCCTGCAACATACACAGGACAAAGGAACAGGAGAATAAATGCACGCATAGCAGAACACAAGAACTCAGTAAGAAAAAAAGAAAAACTATCCCCCCTTTTCCAGCACCTTAAAGTTACAGGACATTAAATTAATTTTGAAGGAACCAGGTTAATCTCCAAAACTGAACACTTCAACAATAGAATAATTATGGAAACTATCGAAAATAGAGAAACACCCCCACAACATGAATAAACGTGATGATACCTCCCGCCTACCAGACATCTGGAAACCAGCCCTAGTCAACAAATGAGCCCCACCCACCACCCAGGCCGTTACAACACGAAACAACAACGGACACACAGCCAGCACCAATCAGCACCAATCTACCAATCATGATACAACCACACAACCAATCATTCCACTTACTGAAATGAAGCCAGCACTCCGCAACCCCCCCACTAAGATTTATAGAAAGACGGCAGGTCCGACCACGCTTTAAGCCCCAAACCCAGCCTGAAGATGGCGAGTGAGACCTTATCGAAACATTGCCAAGACAATCTCAATCTTACATGGGAAAAGACCTGAATAATACAACAAGACCAGCATACCTACACCCGTGAAAATCTACGAAAACAAATATATATATATATATATATATATATATATATATATATATATATATATATGTGTGTGTGTGTGTGTGTGTGTGTGTGTGTGTGTGTGTGTGTATATGTATATATATGTGTGTGTGTGTGTGTGTGTGTATGTATATGTATGTATGTATATATATACACATACATACACACACACATACATTTAAATATATAAATATGAATTATTTAAACACACACAAACAATTTTGTTTTCCTAATACAAGTAAGTTTAGGTGAGGCAGATAGAAACAATATTCCATATTTTGCAGTTTAAGAGTTTGTTTGTGTACTTGTTTTTTGCATTCCTACTCTGGACACAAGATATTAGTCTATATATGCTATATATATACACAAATTGGTTATAAATCCCCTGAAGGTACAAAACTGTGTGTTTGTGTATATATGTAATTCCAACCTTGAAAAGCTTTAAATATGTAGAGAAACAGCAGTGACACTGTTGTAACCCACCATACCAGATTGCATGGAATCAAAACCAAGCCTGGGCAATATCCACTGATGATAATAGATACTGGAGGAAAGGACAGAGATTGCTGTGAACATAATTTTTAAAAGAGCATTCACAGAAATTGCCTAGCTTGGGACTAACTAAAAAAGAAGAGTAGAGAGAGAAATTATAAAGCAATGTAGTTTGTATTTGCATGATCCCTCTTATCCACGCAGATGAATTTATATTCCTTTCTTTTGTTGAAACATTTTTTTAAAAAAAGCAGCTATCCATCCCTGAAAGCAGAATAAGAATACAGTACAAGCAAATTAAGGGAATATATAGAGTGTATTCTCTCAGTATTACAGTTGCCAGAGATTGTCTGGTTTGCTCTGTTATGTATATAGGCTGGGAATTGCAGAGGATGTTGCTGGTTTAAATTCCCCAGAGTATGTGTCCATGATCACAAATTTGACCAAAGGATTTTTTTCATTACCCTGAAACATTTCCTTTCACCTCCAACCCCTAGGCAGGGCCATTGCCTTCCCTTTAGAGCAAAGAATATAAAGACATGGGGCCATCCGGGCAGCCTGTGCCTGACCCCCAGGGCCTTACTGTCAATCACCACCTCCCCATTTCTGCTCCCTTTCACACCAGGCAGCTGTACCCATCGCTGTCAACCAGGTAACAACCAGCAAACAATAGCAGCCTGAATGCCTGGTCTAGACACTCTTTTAGCCACTTATTGGCTGCTCTTGGCAGCTGTTGAAGCATAAATAAGCAGTTTGTAATCAGAAAGCTGACATCATTGCAGCTCAGCTGAGAGGGGGAATTGTTCCTGGCTGTGGAGCTGTTTTTTTTTCCCTCTCCCCCTTCCCCTGGCTTTCTCGTTTGGGGACAACAGATTCTGAGGTGGGATGTAAATTGTGCCACACTAAGCTGGCCTTTCTTTTTATTTGCAGAGCACAATTGATGTAAGTTTGTCAATCTCCATGAAAACTGCCAGGGGGAGGCAGAGAAGAAAAAGAGAGAAAAGAAAAGAAAAAGGGGGAAAAGAAAAAAAAATAAGGAAGGGAAATGGTTGAGGCCTGGTGTTCAGACAAGGAAAATTCAAGAAATCTCTAAGTCCCTGTTCGAAAGATCAGGATACTTCCTGCCCAGCCTGTAGCAAACGCCAGAGTTGTATATTTAGATTCAGAAAGTCTTGTGAAGTGTAGAGTTGTTAAAGGCTTTAAAAAGACCACACACATGGTTGACAAGGTAGAAGGAAGAAATAGAGTAAGAATATATATTTAGGAATGTTTTTTATTGTTGTTGTTATATTATTAATTATTTATAGAGAGATATACATGAAGTCTCAGAAATGTTAAGACCATTTCCTATAAAAACTAAGTCAAAACAGTCCATGTGCTTTGCTTTTATTAACTAAGGAGTTGCTTGTCTTTGATTTGTTGTTCAAATGTATATGAAACATCAACTTGCGGTAACACAAGAAAAGAATTCATTTGTAAAATAACAAGATAGTTTGCATGTGTACTTAGAGCACACTCAACTCGTCTCTAAGTTTCATTGATTTCATCAATATTTTCTATACTTCCAAAAGGATTCTAACATTTTTTTTAAAAAAACACTATTTTTTATTTACCCCAACTATCAACTATTTGGAAAGTTTGATGTCAGCACTGTATAGGTTGAGTTATGATTTTCTGTTTCAATAAATCAAGCATGCAGTTCACCTTCTGTTCCATGACTGATTAATATAAGAGTCAGTGCAGTGAATGTGTTTATTTGCAGTTGTTTGTGTATGATCAACTTCGTAGAAAAATCACTAGCTGACAGGTTTCTGAATAGATTCATGCAATCAGATCCGAGAGCCCTCCTATTTATGTTAGGAGGATAAAATGAAAAAGGAATATTGATACAGTACTTTGATAATAGGGTTAATAATGATAATGAAAGTATAACTTCTCTTTGCTACATTGGAATTGCTGGATTCTTGTCCTGGTTTCCTGATGAAGTTATGCTCTCTAATCATTTATAATACTTATCAGTGACTGAAGCAAGACATTCTCAGGACTGAATCTTGATTCAAACATCAGTGAGGTGTTTGAGGGAAGCAAGGAAGGCCAGTCACCAACAGAATTCATTATACTTCAGAAATTGTTTGAGGTAAGTTTCTCTCCAGTGTCATCTCTAGTGCCAATGAAAGGAAGACCAGTGCACAAAAAAGGAACTAACCCACCCATCCTAAAAGTGAGAATTTGGCATTGTATTTCCCTGAGGGTTTTTTCTAGTATTATTTTGTCATAAGTAGCATGTGATTGTTGAGCACAAAGGCCCTTCAGAAATGCATGTTTAACAAAATGACACAGCAGATAATTGAAATTTATTTGCAATTTTCAAAGTACAATAAACACAATTCTCCTTTTCTTTTCATTAATAATCGCATGGCTAATGCATAACAATCCCTCTGCAGCTTTTACAAGCAAACTTGAGCTGCTGTGTTGTAATAGCTGGAAAAGTTAATGTAGCTTGAACAAGGTTCCTAATTGTTCCTGTCTCTGTCATATTTGTCTACTTGAATGGTCCTAAATACCACAGCGATTAATTACTACAGAGCAGGTATTACAAGATGTTATCGTCCTTCCCCAACTGTCTGGGTGAATGGAGAGAGAGGCAGTAGATTGCTACAGTGCTTCATCTTTGCACTTCCTATAAGGCACTTTAACCAGAAGATTTAATGTGTCAAAGTTAAATGCGTTCTCTAGCAGATATTCACATTCTAATTAAAGATTAAGAACGTAGTACATTACACTGTGATTTGTCATACATGGCTTGTTAAATAGGAAACCTACAGGGATTTCCTAACATTTTATAAACATTATTCCGAGCTTTTAATGTGGGCAAAGCACACAATTATTCAGCTATTCTGCATTAAGAAAAGTGCAGCAGATTGTTTTTGGATATGTCTGAGACCAGGTCCATATATAAAATCAGTTTTCTTAAATAATCCATCCAAAAAGAGTTCACTCCGTTGAAATGACTTGCTCATAAATTCTTCTTTCAGCAAAACATTCCTTTGAGTTTATTCAGTTTTGCTATTTGCCACAGAGTGTAAGTTGTTCTCTCTCCCCCCCCCCCCCCTCTCTCTTCTTCCTCTCTAGTTAACATGTACATTTTGGCTCTAATAGCTAAGCCTTGGCATTTTTAAACTTTTTTTAATAAAAACATTTTGTAGGAAGCATGTGTCTGAAATATGACGGAAAGGGTGGGTGGAGGTGAAAAGTTTTCCAGTGTATCAAGGGTTTTCCAACTTTCTGTAGCAGTGTTGACATCCAATATTTCTTTAAAATAGTTGAAGAGTTAGGTGCATATTCTTCAGTTGCCTGCAGAATAAATTAATAAGTTGGCTGGAGACATCAAAGATATCCATTTTTAAGGATGCTTGTTAGGTTTAGTAGAAATGCAAGGTGCACTGGATTTGGGGAAGATTAGCATTAGGGGAGACAGTCTTTTTAGAATTAAAGTGTGGCTGCAAGAGACAAAAACTATTTCCAGCCAAAATAAATTGTAGGATTTTTGAAAGAATATTAACATAAGGTTATGCCAGTAATTATTATTATTTTGTTACATGCCCTGAAGTCAGTTAATTTACCAGCTTGTATGTCACCGAACACACTAGAAAAATAAAAACTTGTGAATGCACTTTTGTCTTTTAACCCTACATAAGTACACGCAGCTTGTTCCTCATGGGCTGCGGAATTTATGAAATAGCTGTGGCGTTACACAATATGTGTTTGAGGCTCCATCCTGCAAAGTCCAATTACTGAAGGATTTTATACCCTGGCAGTTATTGCTGAGGATCCCCCAACCTACATCCTACAAGACACAGAAGATTGAATTACCAACGATGTCTCCAAGGGATGCCTAGCCATGGCTACATTGTTGTCAGTGACTTCCGTGGCTGCTCTCTGAAAGCACATCCTGTGCTTGATTTGTACTGTATCTCATTATAGCAGCAAGTTTCTAGCTCCGCTTTCTGCCTGGTATTCTTATCCCTTCTGCATTCCTCCTGGATGAAATATAAATTGAGTTCTTGCCTGTACACCACAGTGCCATTTACACTATCATTTTTTTAACACTGCTTATGTTCGTCGGCCATAACTGCTAAATAGAATGCCTGGAGATGTTGCTTGTTTTTATGTGTATTTGGCTTAAACTGATGTGGTTGATAGACCCTTCTCATAGCCAGGGTCATGCCACTAAAAAAAAAATCTATCATTCTGTGTCTGCTACTTTGCAGGACTAAACCCGAGCAGGTTCTGCAATAAGGATACGAATGATCAGGCGGGGTCTACACTGTCTTTGTGGGGTACAAGCTCCCTTGTTGCTTATGCTGCATTTTTCTACAGGTTTACTATCCTACTCTGCAAATAATTCTATTTGAAAATCGCATTTGCAGCATAACTAATAACAAAGGTATTACATGAGATCTATGCTGTATATTTCCTAGATGAACTTTCTTGTCTTGTTTCCAACTTTGAGGGAAAATATATGGAGATTGCTTGATAATTTATTCAGTAGGCTATAAAATTAAGTCTCTCGCAATACAATCCTAAAGAAAGCTCTGTTGAATTTAATGGGATTTAGTCCTAGGTAATTGGGTATGAGATTGCAACCTAGTGAAAGAAATCTTTCTCTCTTATAAATCAAGCATGGTCTGCTTATATTAATGATTATGAAAACAGATGTTACTTTCTACTAAAAGAGCTTTCTTTTTTCTTTTTGTTTTCTTTTCTGGTTCCTGAAGGAAGGAAGAGATTAAATAAAAAACAGTATGAAGGATCAGGAGAACAATGGAGTATATTGGAAGCTACAAACATATTTTACTTTTCATGTGTTTTTTTTTTAAGGCCCTTATATCTTATGCAATATTTTTCACACCAAAAAAAGAAAGAAAGAAAGAGAAGAATGATCTCTCCATCCGACTAATTCCCTCAGCAGAACTGGGCAAGATTATTCTTCAGGCATTTCCTTAAAGTATTTATTTTTGGAAACAATTAATTTTAATCAGAAAGGTCCTTTTTGTATTGAGGCTTTTACTATCCATGTGTGAGTGGGCATGGGTGTGTGTGCATGTCTGCATACGTGCATGCATAGATACATGCACGTTTTCTTCGCACACAGCACAGCTTCTTTTGATTATGTAGATTTCTTTTTTAACCCTCCTGCAATTTTCTATGCAAAGCATGCATCCAGCCATAGCCATGCTATCTCCTCAAGCAGTCGTTCTGAAATCCAATCTGAGAATGGGGCAGACTAAATAAAATTTCATTTTGATTTGGCCTCCTGCTGAGAATGGGGCTGCTTTGTTTCAAAGGACAGAACCAGCAAGCCAGAAAGGTATGTCCTGCTTTGCACGGCTGATGATGTGGCTTGAAGATCTGACTGGTTGAGGTTTCCAGCGCTTGACAACTCATCCACATCCTGTGCTGTTTTCCGTTTTCTGTTTCGTCTGCTTCCATTCCGCGTTGCCTGTCATCTACCTGCAGGGCAAAGCTATGGCAGGCCTGAGCACAATTCTTTACTTTGGCATATGCTTAATAGCTGCATGGCTGTGTGCGATCGCTACCCCGCCCCCACCCATGACTGCTTGCCTTTGTAATTCTTCCTCCCACTAAACATATTCACTCCCCCTACCTTTGTGTGTGGGTTTTTTTTTCTGGATATGGACTATGCGTGATCCATGGGTAATTACGAAAAGACAGTGCAATGGTCCAGAAGGCCTCTACTACAGAATGGCTTGGCAAATTTGCAAATCTGTTTAACAAGTTTAGGACTTGTGTCTCCCTCAGGAAGATAATCACTGATTAGATTTGGGAAGGGGGTAGGGATGGATAAACATGATTTGTTCCAGAGGAGAAAAACATATTTGCATATTTTTAGGAGAGGATTGTAATAACTAATAAGTTAGCCCTATTCCTACACCTTAGGCTTATATACTGTTTTCCAGTGCTTTACAGCCCTCTCTAAGCAGTTTACAGAGTCAGCATATTGCCCCCAACAATCTGGGTCCTCATTTTACCCACCTCAGATGGATGGAAGGCTAAGTCAACCTTGAGCCTGGTGAGATTTGAACTGCCAAATCAGAGGCAGCCAGCAGGCAGCAGAAGTAGCCTGCAGCACTGCACTCTAAGCACCACCACCATGGCACAGCTACTTAAAATGACCAAATTCTCTTTGATTCATGATTTGAACTATGAAATGGATCACAAGGAATGCTAAACTTTAAAGTTATTCAGATAGCATATCAGAATTCAAAATCTCACTGCTTTATAAAGCCTGCTTTTCTATAAATCCTTTTGTTTAAATAAAACTGATAGCGCTCATCCCTCTTTTGAGGTAAAGCCCAGGTGGGTGTGACTCGTGTGGAGCAGGACACAGGACAGAGCAGGCTAAGACCATCACTCCAAAGCAAAGCAGAAGAAAAAAGATAATGCAGGAACGATCTATGCAGCTCACACTCGAAACAAAAAATTGAAGTTGTAGGTCTTAAACTACATAGTTTGCTAGAAAGTTCCAGTGAAATACCCCCCCCCCCCTCTCTCTCTCATTAAAGTGTTCAGGCTGTTTCATCTCATTTGCTTCCACTGGAGAGAGTACTGTAGATTTAGTAATAAGGAATTTGGATTTTGGAACAGATCTCAATTCTTCATATTAGTCTTCCACGCAGCATGACTCAAGTTGGGCCAGTTGACTTTGCCAGGATTCTAAACCACGGATGAAACCCAGAGAAGGTTGGAATGCCTACACCAGAGTGAAATCATGCAATTTCAGCATACATTGATTTTACTGTGTTATCTCAAAGTCAAATGAGATGTGAGGCAGGCAAGATTTACCACACATATTGAGATGAATATTTTCCAGTTGTGGATGATTAGGAATGGAGCCACTTAAGGAGGAGGAGATTCTCTTTCCTGCTAACATCCACAGCTTTGATTCAAATAGCCTTCTTCATCTGCAGCTTTCAGCAAAGCTGTATCACTGCCTTCAATTGTTAGACATATCTTCTTATTAAGGATTATATACTATCATTAAGACAGGCATTTTATATTTTCATTGTCTATGTACAGTATTGTATTGTATTTTATAACTAATATTCCTGCCAGTTCCAGGCCCTGGACTAAAACCTATATTTAATGAACAACTATGGAGAAAGTGTGTCCGTTAAATCTGAATGTCCATTAAATCCAAGTGTACATACTTATATATTGATTATATAATGATTACATATTTATATAATTTACATAATCATGTAATTAATGTTTTAACATCATTTGCACCAATTTTACATTAACTGCATGAAAACATGAATTACATAATTACACATGCAATATAAATAACGCAAATGAAAGCATTACATTTTCTGGCCCAAATAAGAACCACTGTATTTGTCCATATTCCATAGAATCAATCACAATCAAACATAAGTTTGGTCTGTTGTACCCAAGACTGTTAAATCTGTTAAATGAGGATTTCCTAAATTTCATTGTGCCTACAATGTTTACCAATATTTTTTCTTCTCATTCTCAATGTTTTAGAAAATATTGCCAAATAAAGTTATGTAAATTCCTGGATATTATTGGCCACAGTTCAGTTTTATTTACACTGATCAATTATAAAACTAGTATCAGGGCTATTTTGAGCTCCCTTTTAAACAAGGTAAGAGAAGGATAATGAAAACTGTAGGATTTAATTAAGTTTATTGATGGTATTCCCAAGATTTATCTTAAGCATTTGAAGCATGTGTATGGCTGAGTGGGTGAGAGGCAGATAGGGGACAGCTAAACCTCTTGGGGCCAAAGATCAGATTGCCCAAAGTAGGCAAGATTAGAGTAAGCCCATGATGGAGAACCTATGGCACGTGTACCACAGGTGGTACGCGGAGCCATATCTGAGGGCACACAGGCATTGCCCTATGTCAGCTCCAGAATGCATGCATGCACTGGCTAGCTGATTTTCGACCTTCTGGAGGCTGGGGAGACTGTTTTCGCCCTCCCCAGGCTTCAGCAAAGCCTCCAGAGCAGCGGTTCTCAACCTATGGGTCACGACCCCTTTGGGGGTCGAACGACCTTTTCACAGGGGTCGCCTAAGACCATCGGAAAACACATATTTTCGATGGTCTTAGGAACCGAGACACGGCTCCTCTATGGTTGGGGGTCACCACAACATGAGGAACTGTATTAAAGGATCACGGCATTGGGAAGGTTGAGAACCACTGCTCCAGAGCCTGTAGATGGTGAAAAACAGGCCCAACAGGCTTATCAGAAGTTTGGAAATGAACTTTGATTCCGGTAAGTCTGTCAAGCTGTTTTTCGCCATCCACAGGCTCTGGAGGCTTTCCTGAAGCCCAAGGAGGGTGAAAAACAGCCCAACGTGAGGCCTGCATACATGTGTGGGGGGAGCGGGGGGGGTTCTGCATGCCTGCATGGGAGGACAATGCATTACGGGTGTGGGCATGGACATGCATGCGCCTTTTGTCACTCGAGCATAAAAACGTTCACCATCACTTGAGTAGGCTATGTATGATATGGAGTAAAGGCCCCCTAGTTTGATGGAGATGATTCAGATCCCTCTCTCATCAGATTCTGACTGAACAAAAAAGAATAAAAGTTGACTTGGGTGGGGGGAGCAATATCTAAACTTGGCAAATATATAAAATGAATAAATACATTTTAACTGAATTTAAATATACTGTATATACTCGAGTATAAGCCTAGTTTTTCAGCCCACTTTTTGGGCTGAAAAAAGCCGCCTTGGCTTATACTCGAGTCAGTGAAAAATTTGCCCGAAATGGAGGAGAAAAAGGGGCGGGGCCATGCCGCTGGGTGACACTCGTGAATGGCCCAGTGCCCCTGTGAGTTTCCCCTCCCTCTGTGTCAGTTTGCCGCGCAGCGCGCACCGCACCATCCCCCCTCCTCACGTTCTAATGTAATGCAGGGCTGTCTTACGATTCCCCTTCCTCCCCCTCCTGCCGCTCTGCAACGATGTCCCACCTCCTCCTTGTTATGGCAAGCAGCCACATAGCGATGTCCCACCTCCTCTGGTACAGTGATCCAATGATAGGAATCACTGTGCCGTGTGTCATAGGAGGCGGGACATCGCTCCCGCGGCTGCACGGGACATCATCATCACAGCGGGACATCAGCATCATGAGGTGAGTGAAGTATTTCATTGAATACACCGCTAGTTTACGGTTTTTCTTTGAAATAAATATTCAAAAACATTATTGGTATCTATTTTTATTTTTGAAATTTACCGGTAGCTGCTGCATTTCCCACCCTAGGCTTATACTCGAGTCAATAACTTTTCCAGTTTTTTGTGGTAAAATTAGGTGCCTCGGCTTATATTCGGGTCGGCCTATACTCGAGTATATACGGTAATTAAAATTAACTAAAATTAATTAAATCCTGTTAGCACATTCTTCGTATATTTAATAATTATTGCCCTGAGCTATATGAACATTTCCAGATGATCAGCATTCATATTGAGGGCACATTTAATACTTGGGGGAATGCATCCAGTCCCAGGTTTTAGATTCTGCACTGTTGGTCTAAAGCTCTATTATTTGTATGTGTATCTTAACATTAATAAGTAATATAGATGAAGAATATGTTTCACGAATATATTTTCCCATCATAACTGAAATCTGGGCTTCTGATGTGTCCAGAGTGTGATTTATACTCAGTGTAAATAAATAAACACATGTGTGCACTGTTGTTCATGATAACTACTGTATGCCTCAAAGCTGCAAAATACTGGATTTTATTTTTAGCCAGGTTTATGAAGACTGGTACAGTAATCTCTGGCAAACAGCACTGGTGGAAAAGGTGACCCACATTATTGTGCTAGTTAGAAGATAAATCAATTTCTGTTACAGAAATATAATTCCCATACCTGTCTTTCATAATTAAAGAGGCAAAAAGCCCTCCTATGCACCAATTTGCACAATGGACAACATAAGAAGAATGGTTACAGGAACTGGTCATTTCATTCTAGTCTAATGAAAAGAAGGACTGTGGTGGGGGGGGTATGATAGCACTATTTCAATATTTGAGGATTTCTACAAAGATGAGAAAGCACCAAAAGGCAAGACAAGAAACAATGGTTGAAAACTAACCAAGGAGAGAAGCAACCTAGAATGAAGGAGAGATTTCTTAACAGTGAGAGCAATTAACCAATGGAATGGCTTGCCTGCAGAAACTGTGGATGCTCCATCACTGAAGGCTTTCAAAAAGAGACTGGACAACCATTTGTCTGGAAGGATATAGAGTCTCCTGCTTGAACAGGGGGTTGGATTAGAAGACCTCTGAGGTCCCTCCCAGCTGTATTATTCTATGCTCTATTTTCTTTATGTAAAGAGCACCATCCTGCACAAAATCAGTATTTGTAATATCCTTTATAAAAAACTTTATAAATTCTGCAGCTGTGCCAATATTATTATTTTAATTGTAGTCAAGCTGTGTTTGATTCAATTAGCAACCTAAGATAGGGAAAGGAAAATAAAAATAACATTGATCAAATTAAAAAGTTGTTCTCAGAGTTAGGGGTTTTCAAGTTGACTTGGGATAAGCTTCGGTGCAATGAAATGCACATAAGCTGCTAAGACTTTGTCCATAGAACTGTCTTTACAAAAATCAATAATTTCACTGATTAAATGATGAGGGGGCTAAATTCAACTTTACCACCAGTCTTCTAATTGGTGATCAATTTGGTGTACAATATTTGAACTGAGCTTAATGCCTGTTCTGAAATTCTGGATTGGAGAAAAACTTCCCATCAAGTACATAAAACCAATGCAGAAGTCTGTTTCTCTTGATGAATTGTATACAATAAGAGCAATTCAGCAGAACTTTAAAAGATGTTTAAATTTTCTGCAGGAAAATTTACCAAGATCAATTTTTTAAATAAAAAAAATTCTCAGCCATATACAAATTTACATCTTTGTGCACATAAGATATATTAGACCTACATCACTCATTTTGCAATTCTACACAAGTCTGTGTAGATCTGCTAATTTCCAAAATTATTATTATTTTATTTGTCTGTTTATTAAATTTATTTGCTGCTCATCTCTTGAAGTGACTCTGTACAGCTTACAGCATAAAAACATTAAATCATCAAACATAAAATGACAATACAAACAGAATAAAATCATTGACAAAAGATGGAGCAGAAGCAATTGGAAGCATGGTGAATGGCAGGGATTATCTCTTCATTAATCAACCCCCCCTCTTGTTTGAAGCTCCTTCACTGGGTCTCAAATCATCCAACAAAGCTAGGTCTTAAGGTTCTTACAAAAAGTGGGACCCAATCTCCAAGATATTCCAAAGAGCAGGAGCCACAGCAAAGAAGACTCTTCTCCTGAATCCTGCCAGTCTCCTCTGCCAGTGTGGGTGGGGTAGGCGAATCCCATCAGGGTGAGATGATTGCTCATGTAACCTGGATCCATGCCATGCAGGGCTTTAAGGAGCCGAGGTGGCACAGTGGTTAGAATGCAGTACTGCAGGCTACTTCTGCTGACTGCCAGCTGCCAGCAGTTTGGCAGATCGAATTTCACCAGGCTCAAGATTGACTTAGCCTTCCATCTTTCCAAGGTGGATAAAATAAGGACCCAGATTGTTGAGGGCAATATGCTGACTCTGTAAACCACTTAGAGAGGGCTGTAAAAGCACTATGAAGCGGTATATAAGTCTAAGTGCTACTGCTATTGCTATTGCTAAAGGTAATTAACCAACACCTTGATTGCATCCAGAAGCAAACCAGCAACCAGTGCAACTCAGAAGCAGTGGTACAATATAAACCACTAAGAACTGCCCACAAAATTTCAAGTGAATGTCTACTGCATAGGACTGAAGCTTCTGAGACTTGAATTAAATTCAAACAATAAAAATTTGTTGGTAATGACTGATAATTATTGACTTCCATCAAATATTAGAAAGTTAATATATCCTTAAAATATTAGATATACAATATTTTCACTGGATTTAATCCCTGGAATTAAACTGGTACAGAATTTGGTTAGATCTTACAACGAAGCATAATAATCTTGAAGATAGTTTAATTTATACCAATGACTACACCCAAACCATTGTACTTTAACTCATGTTAAACTGTGTTGAACATTTCTCGACTTGCAGTTTTGTAAAATTGACTGCATTGGGTGTTGTGAATGTTTGCATATCTTTGCCACTGAGTTTAATAGAGCTTCATACGGGTCTTATTGATAAATCAAGAGTATCTGATTAATCCAATAACACCATTTTAGTCAGAGGTGGCATTCTTCCGGTTCAGCCCAGATTGGGCGAACCGGTAGTGGCGGTGAAGAGGCTCCGCCCACCTGCCTAAACACTTCTGCACATGCACAAAAGCAACATACACCCGCACGAGCATGTGCGCATGAGAGAATTGGTAGTAAAAAAATGGAACCCCACCACTGATTTTAGTGCTTTTTTTTCCTTTTTCATAAGCACAGTCATTCAACATGTCAGTATTGAAAAAGGTCATCAGTCTTAGTTTAATAAATTAAATTAAAGAAATAGTTAGGGCCAATTGTGAAAAAAGTTCCTTAAATAATCAGCTCTGAGTCAATTTTTGCTTCTACAAATTTTGCAAACTTTACCTTCTTTAATGTAGTGAAGTTTATACTACACAGCTTTTAGAATTACATCAAATTCTATTTGGAATAAATGCCTGATTTTTTTTTTCAAAAAAAGGAATTAATACCAGTACAATATTAAAAGATTATAAAAACATTTTTAAAGCAACGAGAGGCCTGCAATCCATGAGAGATGTAGTTTTGAAAGGGATAAATAATACAATAGGGAATTCTTTTCGAGAGTCGTTAGGAGTCAGGCAACATATAAATTTAAATAATAATATTTAGCTATGGCCAAGAAGATCAGTAGATACCAATTGCACTTTATAGGTAGAGATTCCAATTTCAATTGAATCAATAACATTTCTTCCAATCCATCAATGGAGACTGAAATGAACCATTCCACACTTGACAATGAAGAACCCTGTTTTCATGAATCAATTTCTTTTGTGTTTGCACTGACTACTATTCCTACCTAATGAAATATTTTAGCATTTCACATGGTGCAAATACATCATATGCATAGATTATCTGGTTGAAGGTAATGTTTAGAATTTAGAATAGTTAAATAGTTTAATCCTATTAACGTGAATATTTTTTTTGCTTCTTCCATTTGTGCCCATTTGAAGGTGATTTACAGCCTGTTGAAATATATTTGCAATTGCAAAATTGTTTTGCAATATTGTTTAGTTTTATACACGTGTCTCAGGTTGATTCAACTTAGATTTCTGCAGATATAAATTTTACAATAAATAATTAAATAAAATGCCTGCCCTTTTCTTTTCATGGAGATCTCATTGACATTCTTTCACCAATGTTGATCTGAATTCTGAGAAGTTCATTTCTCAATTGCCAGTCATTTGCTTTTATGCCTCTGTATATGTTGTTTGCCAGAAGTCCACATCTCATTCACATGAGAGATGAATCCAAATGTTCAGAAGAAGCTTGGATCCAGTAGAGTTTCATCTAGTAGAAGAAAGTCAGGGATTCTCTCCAACATCTCCTTTCCATAAGCAGCAGCAATTTAAAGAAACAACTTATTCCCCAGAGTGGGTAGTGAAAAATAAGACATGGGAATTATGAATAAATTATGAATAAGAATGCCCAACTTAAGCTTTATTTAGACTTGTCTGCAACTGTATGTAGGCATTGATACATTCCTATGCTGCAAAGGGTTGATGGGTAGGCAGATGGTTGCAGATGGGCTAAATGAGCACACCTCCCAAATCTCAATTATGCATTGTGTGAAGATGTGCATCCTATATGCTGATTGGTTGAGCCAACTTCCTTTGGGCTTTGATTGTTTGAGCAAAAAAGTATAATAATGACATGGGGTGTTTTTTGAGGGAGTTGCCAATACTTATATTTCCAGATCTATATATACATGTCCAGTCTGCACCAAACATTATACTACCTTATTTCTAGATCCAGGATGTGTAGGAAATGGACAGAAAAATGTATCTCCAATTTTAAACGTTCATTGAAGTATACTCATTATTATTAGAAACACTATTGCTAAAAGGATTCTTTTCATTGTCTAGGACTATGTAGGTCACTATTACTTTCTGAACATTTTTTGGAGCCCACAATATCTGGGAAGTTTAAGCCTGATTCAGGACATAAGTAAAAGTAAAGGTAAAGGTTCCCTTTGCACATATGTGCTAGTCGTTCCTGATTCTAGGGGGTGGTGCTCATCTCCATTTCAAAGCTGAAGAGCCATGAAGATGTCTCCTTGGTCATGTGGCTGGCATGACCAAACGCCAAAGGGGCATAGAATGCTGTTACCTTCCCACCAAAGGTGGTCCCTATTTTTCTACTTGCATTTTTTACGTGCTTTCGAACTGCTAGGTTGGCAGAAGCTAGGACAAGTAATGAGCTCATTCCATTATGCGGCACTAGGGATTCGAACTGCTGAACTGCCGACCTTCTAATCAACAAACTCAGCGTCTTAGCCACTGAGCCACCACATCCCTAGATTCAGGACATAGTGGGTTCTAAATCAAAAGAATCAATTTATGGAAAGCCTTCTAATCTAGTAAAGAATTATCTAATCATGGTATTATCTAATCTAAATAGGAAATTATCTTTATTGATTGGCTCAGGATAGTTAAAGCACTTGAGGAATATCTAAAACAGCATAAGAGATAGGTTTAAGGCTGCCAGAGAATGTGGTTATATTCTTTTGTCCTCATTATTGTGCTATAAAAATACTGTTGTATGCAACCATTTGATTTTACCCTGTACAAGCCCAAACATGTTGAACTGTAGCATTTTTTTTCTTTTTAAAAAACCATTTCCTAGTACATGTCGATCTCTTCCATTTGGTTTCTTTCAAAACATCACAAAATTATATCAATTTAAAATGTCCCATTTTCTAGAGGAAAAAATCAGGAAGGCATTTGCACATTTGCCCTACAATACATATTTAATATGGGAATATATAATAGCAAAAAATATAATTCCCCCCCCCCTCAGGTTCATATCCTTGACAGATAATAAAATATCTTTTTCTCCCACCTTGGGATTCTGTACCTTAATGAATCTAACAGGAATTATGGCATGCATAGAATTGCACTGTTATTCTTTTTTTTTAAGTCTCTGCAACAATTTCTGTAGTTTGTATAACCCAAAAGACACGTTCATCCAGCTTTGCACCATAGATAAAGAGGGAAAGTGAACTAGAGTCAGAATCAAACAGTTTAGCCCAGAAGCAACTTTAGAAATTTTAATAATATTTCCTGAGAACGGAGCAGAAAAGAACATTTCAAATTGGTAGGGGGAAAATGATCAGAAAATCCTGTTATAGAAACCATACAATTGTGTGGAAAATCTATCCTTGGGGTAACTTTGTCAGAACAAAGTTAGACCCTGGGATATGTTTTTCACGGCATAGAATTTATGTGAGGTTCAAAAGAGGAAAGAAATTTCCACCAAAGAAGACTGTGTCTTAAGATAGTATCAATCAAGCTTATATATCTTCAAGAATAGAAGCATTAACCATAGATTTAATTTGTCACAGGAATTAGTACTTATAATCAATCATTAAATAGTAATATTGCATTTGAAGTGAAGTTTAAAATCAGTAGAAAAGAAAACTTTTGTATGAGCAGAATTTACTCTTGCTATATTTTTTTCCATTCCAGTGGCTTATAGAAAGCCCATATTATGATGGTGGTTACAATAGCCATCCAAATAAAGGGATTTTGCTGGTATTGGATGGAATAGCATTTGAACTTTGTAGTTTGGAGATTATTCTAATCAGATAGTGACAGTGACATCATGTCTTTTATCAGCTTCATCTGAAAAATGGCAACTCTCTCAAGCGAAAGTATGCTGGCACAATATATACATATACAATATACAAAGAGAGAGAGAGAGAGAGATGTGTGTGTGAGAGAGAGAAAGAGACGCAGTGGCTCAGTGGCTAAGATGTGAGCTCATCGATCAGAAAGGCCAGCAGTTTGGTGGTTCGAATCCCTAGCACCACATAATAGAGTGAGCTCCCGTTACTTGTCCCAACTTCTGCCAACCTAGCAGTTCAAAAGAATGTAAAAATGCAAGTAGAAAAAAGAGGAGCCACCTCTGATGGGAAGGTAACAGCGTTCCATGCGCCTTTGGCATTGAGTCATGCTGGTCACATGACCACAGAGATGTCTTAGGACAGCTCTGGTTCTTCAGCTTTGAAACAGAGATTATCACCACCCCTAGAGTCGGGAACAACTAGCGCATATGTGCAAGGGACACCTTCACCATATGTATGTAGATGTCTGTGTGTGTTTTTTGTGTGTGTGTCTGTGTGTGTGTATGTATGTGTGTATGTATGTCTGTTCAGAGCTTAACAATGTAGCATACCTTCAATAAAAGGCCAAACATTTGTGAGATTTCAGACCCTATTCACTATACAAAAAAGCACTATTGGTCCTCAAAGAATTGAGAATGTTAAGAAGGTAGCGAAGTTGTACCTCTTTACCACTGCTAACACGTAACATTCTAAGATTCTGCACTCTACAGTATGTATTTATGCAATCTATCCTCTATTTGTCTACCATTTTGTTCATTGCCTAGGAATCCTCATTAAGCAAAGAAACAATGATGTTAATGACCAATCTTTCCTGATCCTTCCAGAGTTTCAACAGAAGCATCACCCAGAACATTCAGGAATCCCTATTTGTAAAAAAGGAGGAGGAGGAAGAGGAGGAGGCCTCTGAGGGTAAACTTTTTAAAGTGGTCTCTCACTCTTTCAAGGGAAGTCAAAGTCCAAGGGTAAAAACAATCAGCTTATGGATGTCCAATCTTTTGGGGCTTGCCTGGGTTGCAATGAGTGAAGAGGAATTGTCTTGGGCCACATATAACGTAGTTAAGATATGTAAATCAGATAGTTTTAAAAGTTTACAATCTTGTAGCGACTTGTTAATAGCTGGTCAGGGCCACATGCAGCCCACAAGCCTTGGGTTGAATATGCCTGGCTTATACCTTTAAAGGCTTACACATTTTCACAATCCATCTTGGCCTTTCATCAGAATTAATTAAGGAGGGCACAAATACAAGATATAGCCAAAAGAGATCTTGCCCGTTTCTGATGCCACCAAAATCACAATATACCAAAGGTAGGTCCCTCTCATATCATCTGTTCTCCTTGACTTCTTAAGTAAAGCTATAAATGGTGTCGACAGGTTACACATATTTTGAAATAATATTTTATTGGAACTAGTTTTTTTTTAAAAAAACTGATGCTGTTGAATTGTTGTACTTTGTATTGTTTAATTGTTTTAACTATAAGCCACCTTGAAAAGATTATTATTTTTCTTTCTGTCATATTAAAAATGCCATTCTACTGCAATTTTTGGAGAAATTCAATGAGATCAGTTTTGGGAAGCCTATGGAAGCAGGAGACCATGGGCCGTGGTGTACCAGTGACCCTGAAGAATATAGTTAGTTAGTTAGTTAGTTAGTTAGTTAGTTAGTTAGTTAGTTAGTTAGTTAGTTAGTTAGTTAGTTGATTGGTAGAACAGTCAGTCAGTTAGTAATTGTGTTCAAGTCAGTGTTGATTCTTGGCTACTGCCTGGAAAGTCCCTGCAGTTTTCTTGGCAAGATGTTGGAAGTAGTTTGCTATTGTTCCTAAGGGGGGGACAGGGGGGAGGGAGGGGGGAGGGAGGGAGTGAGAGAGAGAGAAGGAGGGAGGGAGGGAGGGAGGGGGAGAGAGAGAGAGAGAGAGAGAGAGAGAGAGAGAGAGAGAGAGAGAGAGAGAGAGGGAGAGAGAGAGAGAGAGAGACCCAGCTAGCTTCATGTCTAAAGCAGGAGTAGAACTCCGAGTTTTCCAGTTTCTAGTGTGATACCTTAGCTGTTATACCAAACTGGCTCTAAGGAGACACTTCCTGACAGTTAGAACAATTAATCAATGAGAAACTTGCCTCTGGAAGTTTTTAAGAAGAGATTTGTCTGAAATGATATAGGGCAGTGATGCTAACCTTTTTGTCAAGATGTGCCAAAAGCGTGGGGAGCGTGGGGGAGTCGCATACTCAAGCGCCCACACTTATAATGCAATGCCTTCCCCCGTGCATGCATGCATGCACAACACAAACACACACCACATGTGCTCAGGTCTCACTGAAGTCTCTGAACATCCGGGAGGCTCCTTGGGCTGTTTTTCTCCCTCTGGAGGCTTCAGGAGGCTTACCTGAAGCCTCCAGGGGGCGAAAAACAGCCCAATGCACAAACCGGAAGTCCATTCCTGAAATTCCAGTTTGCACATTGGGTGGTTTTTCGCCCTACAGAGGCTTCAGGGAAGCCTCCGGAGGGCATAAAATGGCCAAAAATCGAGGCTGAAAATCAGCTGGCCAGTGTGCCCACGCACGCTGGAGTTGGCAGGACAATGCTTCGCGTGCCCTCAGAAATGGCTCTGTGTGCCACAGGTTCTCCATCATGGGTACAGGGTTTCCTGCCTAAGTAGGGGGTTGGGCTAGAAGATCTCCAAGGTCCCTTCCAACTCTGTTATTCTATTCTATTCTATTCTATTCTATTCTATTCTATTCTAACATAAGATATACAGCTTTCACTCCATTAAAGCATATGACTACTAATAGGCTATTTGTATGTTTTAAAATATTCCAAAGAGGTAGAACAGGTATAGCTTAGAAAGCCTGCAAAGCCCATATTCCAGTGTGAATGGAAGCTTTTAGTAAGTTCAACTTAGGCAGTCAAAATAGGCACTGGTTGAAAATGTGTAGTTTGTTTCAAGCTTGCGATAAGAATGTAGAGCCTGAAACCAAGGATGACAAATGAGAAAAACTGGAGACACAGGAATTTAATGTCTCAGTCTAAGAGCATATTACCTGCAGGTGAGACTCAAATAAGACTGCCTTAAATTAGAACTGAAGTTCAGATAGATTTACTTATTCCTTTGGGGGTCAAAAAGCATAACACAGAGAAAAAAAAGACAGACTTTCCATGGTTGAAGCTGCCATCTTAACTTTTTCTACACACAACCTTATCTTCCTCATCTCTACCCCTGTATTCTTTAATCCAGTTATCCTAGTCAATATTGATATGTCTTTAGTACCTTGACAATGGAATCTGTTCATTCATGCATGTCCGTTGTTCTGTACTCTGTGCAAATTAAATCATAATGGCTATTTTAATTATTTAGCCAGTTAATGACAGTACTATTTATATTTTGCTGTATATCGTATACATAAAGCAACCACCTAATTCATTGTATCATTCTAAACAATGACACAGTACTATTATTTGTATAATAGGTAATTATCTCATTGTGCCATATGGAGAAAAATCTCCATAAAACGAAGGCATGAAAACTAGCTACTACAGGTCATGTTCAGAAAAAGGCTAGCAGAAGAGATTCTGCTATGAAATAGAAACTGTTGGTCTTTTCAATGCGTAATGGCAGAACCAGGTTTTAATAACATACCCAAGGGTTCTTATGCTAAATCATCCCAAACTCACTAGATTTGAGGTGGTGGATTTTCTGCAGATGTTCATCAGGTTTTAAGTAGGTTAAAATATATACTAGGGGAAGAAAACTAGGATATCATCATTGATTAGCTGGTACAAGCAGCTTTTAGACATGAAAATTTTAGGGGACCATCAATAAAATATAATCTCATTATTTCTAGATTTGAAAGGCGCTTATCCCAGGGCTACAGTCAAGTCATTTTACAGTGATGTACATTCCAGATGTGTTCACAGGAAGGAATATTCAAAACATCCCCTTAGTTAACTGAAAAGGGCCAGGCAGTTGAGGATGAAAACACAAAAATCCATAATGCCATCTGTCAAAGCCAAAGTTCACTTTCATATGTGGAATTTCTTCAATATGTTTTCTGAGTTTAAAATAAAGTTCTCCTCTGATTTGCTTGAAAGTTTGTGTATATAAAGAAACTGGGAATATTAATGTCCAAGTCATGGTTGTCCCAAAGGCAACTGGACGTTCTGGTTTTTCTTTGAAGATGTTTTGCTTCTCACCCAAGAAGCTTTCTGAAGAAGCTTCTTGGATGAGAAGCAAAATGTCTTCAAAGAAAAACCAGAAAGTCCAGTTGCCTCTTGAAAAAGCACCTTTGGGGTAGGAATATTAACACAGAATTCTCCTATAAAATATACAAACTTTACTTAGAAGTAAGTTCCATGATACCTAACAGAGCTTATCTACAGATGAGTGACAATCAGAATCACAGGTAGTCCTCAACTTACAACACTTCACTGAATGACCCTTCAAAGTTACAGCACTATTGAAACAAGTAAGTTAGGACATTTTTTCACACAACCACTGCAGCATCCCAGTGGTCATGTGATTTACATTCCGACACTTGACAACTAACTCACATTTATGACTTTTGCACTGTCCCAGAGTCATGTGATCGCCTTTTCCAACCTTCTAACAAGAAAAATTCAAAACGAAAACCAAATTCATTTAACATTTTTTTTACTAATTACCAACTGCAGCGATTCACTTAACAAATGTGGCAAGAAAAGTTGTAAAATGGGGCAAAACTCACCTAACAAATTATGGTCATAAATTGAGGACTACTTGTACAGCATTAATCATTTCCAGCTTCATATACTGACAACAGTTACTGCCCGCCTTCCATCCTTCCTTCCTTCCTTCCTTCTTTCCTTCCTTCCTTCCTTCCTTCCTTCCTTCCTTCCTTCCTTCCTTCCTTCCTTCCTTCCTTCTTCCTGCATTGCCCAACTCTAGTTTTGTACATGCATTAAATATTAATATACAAAAATGTTCCAGTGTGTGTTTTAACTCACCCAAGGAGGATTCTGGCTGGATAATCCTATTATGTAGATGTAAAAGAGTTAAGGTGCATGAGATACAGGTTGAGACAGACTGTTTCTCAGAAGGTGTGAGAAAGCATTGCGTCCCAAAGATGAGGGACTGATCTAGCAGTGTTTTAACATGATCCTACCTGAGGGCACTAAATAGCCACATTGTTATACATCTGTCTCTCTGTTTCTTGTTCTCTCACGTGCAGAAAACAGAACTCTGCTTTGTTTTAAAAAGCAGCCTCAATTCCCTGGCATTGTTCTGCATCAGACACACTACCCACAGCATGTTTGTTCAGTTCAATGGGATTTGCACAGGATGAGCAGAGGTTGAAATTAATAGAAATTACACAGCAAGGAGGCTTGATGAGAGGCAATTGGGGTTATATTTATAGACTGACATTCCCACAACTAAGCCACAAACCTGCCAAAGATAAACTCCTACTAATTACGAGGAAGAAAGACAGATTCTTGATTTGAAAACAGATCACGGTGGGCCACAGATTACTTAATCACAATTTTGGCCAGAATATGCTAAACCTGTTAGTATTCAATAAAGCTTGATAGGCTGGTATGAATTTTTGAAGCTATTCTGTCTCAAGAGGGGTGTACTAAAATCCATGCATGGTACAGAAGTTATTTCTCATGTTCAGATTTCCATGCACTGGTCATTGGAGGGGCAATTTCTTCCAAAGCTCCCTATCCCCAATCCAAAGGGCTTTGACATCCAATCTTTCATTTCCAAGCTGCCAATGTAATAATAGTGCATATTAAATCAGCAATCAGAATTGTCAGCCAAAAACTAATCGGAATTCACTCTTTAAAAAATTTCAAGTTATAGGGCCCTTTTTTTTAGTAAATGGCTTTTGACATCCTGATTTTATGCATACACTTCCCTATTTAGACCAAATTACTTATTAAGAGGACCTATCTCATGTTTCTTCTCCCTTGAATTTTCCTAGAAATAGATAAGGAAGATTAATAATTGAGATGTAATAGTTGCGACACACCCTTTTCCCTCAAAAAAGAGGCTGAAAATCTGGGTGCATCTTAAAGACTAAATACAGCATTTTTTGCCTCCTGAACCCTGCCCCTTCACCGAAATGGCCATGCATAGCTTTTAGGAGGCTTTCAGAGTGATCCTGGGGGCTGGGGAGGGCAGAAATGAGCAAAACACAGGGTGTTTTTTTGCTCAATTTTGCCCCCCCCCCAGCCCCCAGGAGTACTCTACAAGCCTCCTAAAGGCTATGAATGCCCTTTTTTGGGGGGGGGGGGAAACAGGCCTATTTTCGTGAAAAATTGTCTGTTTTGGGAGGTTTGCAGAGTGCAAAAACTTTTTTTTAATTTGCCTCTTCAAAATCTTGGTATGTCTTATACTCTGGTGCGTCTTATACTCCAAAAATATTGTATATATCACACTCCTGCCTCTGAACATTCCCAAGCAAGTATGATACTCCATATTCTACATTATGGAGCACAAACTTCATCAAAACAAAGACCACACATGACAAAAGAGGCAAAGGCCCAGAACCTGGAATGTATTTATGCATTTAATTGTGAATTGACCTTCAGCAGCCAGAAGTAGTTTGCATAGGGATGAATTTATCCTAGCAACTTTCTTATATACCGGTAGTAGTTAAAGTTGGAAAAAAGAATTTGGTCCAAAGTCCTCCAAGCATTTTCCATTGACTGAAGGTAGGCTTGACCCTGGTTTCCCAAGTCCTAGTCTAATACCTTAATAACAATTGCATCAAAATATAGCATACTGTCCATGTTCAGTGGGTGAAAATGAAAAGAGATAGATGATAGATAATAGGTAGACAGACAGACAGACAGACAGTAGGTAGGTAGGTAGGTAGGTAGGTAGGTAGGTAGGTAGCTAGGTAGCTAGGTAGGTAGGTAGGTAGGTAGATAGATAGATAGATAGATAGATAGATAGATAGATAGATAGATAGATAGATAGATAGATAGATAGATAGATAGATAGATAGATAGATAAGGACAGAGGGAGGGACAGACAGACAGACAGACAGACAGACATAGACAGAAGTTTTGATTAATGAAATTGTTTATTTGTTCATTTTTTACTCACAAAAACACAATCCGGTTATGCTGAACTTTGTCCTCAAATTAGACATGTAAATGCTTCATCTATACAGAAGATGTGATGGCTCAGTGGCTAAAATGCAGAGCTTGTCAATCAGCAGGTTGGCATTTCAGCAGTTTGAATCCCTAGCACCACATAATGGAGTGTGCTCCCTTTACTTGTCCCAGCTTCTGCCAACTATCCATTTGAAAGCACATAAAAATTCCACGTAGAAAAATAGGGACCCCCTTTGGTGGGAAGGTAACCGCGTTTCGTGTGTTTTTGGCATTTAGTCATGCTGGCCACATGACTATGGAGAAGCAAACAGTGATATGGAGATCTCTGGCTAATGCATAATGCAAATTTAAAGATTCTCTATATTACTAGCTTCTGCTCTGCAGAGACAAGGCAGTCCTTAGTGAGAAGTCATGACTTCCTTGCAAACCATCCTTGGTGCCTTTGCACCACCCGCAGAATTTACTTCTTTTAGAAGATGAAGTTTATTTTAAAAGCATTGATGCACAGTAATGTACTGTACCCATCTGCCTCTTGACTGAACTCTTCCATCTTAATTCTTTTTTGTTCAGTCTAATATATTTGCAAAAAAAATGCTGGTGTTTTTTTAAATCACAATAAAAAGAATTTTATTATAGGATATCAAGCAGAGCTTATTCAGTGGTTGCTGTATTTCTCCTAATGCAACATGAAAGACAAATGTGAACCATCTTCTTCAGATAAATAGGAATAAAAAAGTGTATTAACCATCAAAATAAAGGTACATTCACATCCCATCTTTTGCCCGGAAAACATATTATCTCTGTTACAAAGCTGAATCCAGATTGTCTACTGTACATCCATTGCTGTCAGCCATAAAAAAAGATGGATTTTCTAAGCAATTAATGTATGGACCTTAGTTTTCTAAATAAAAATTTGCATGTAAAAATGTATAACTAGCAAAAATCAGGTGATGCTATATTCTAACTTTTCCGTTAGCTCAATTTTCTACCTACTGTTACAATTTTACTTTGAGATAATGTTTACAGAAAACAGAGTCTCGCATAAACACACATTCATTTTCTGTCAATTATTGCAATTTTTTCCATAAAGAAAACAAACATTCTGGGACTTTTATGGTCAGCCATACCAATATAATAAAGCTTGAACTTTAAGTACCAGAAATCAGATTATAGTGTAGAAAATTGGACAACGGACTTATCAGATAAGCTTGAATAATGGCAATTGTGACTAGGAAAGTGGGAAGGTGACACTTGTCTCAAAATATTTCTTCCGGGTTTATGCTTATCTCAAATAATAATATTGGAGAAGTCTCAAGGGACAGCGATAAGCATTTAAGTATGTATCATTCAGCGAATAAAATATAATGCCTATTACTATTATTATGATGTAACTTGTTCTCATCGTCACTTAGCACTATGATGTATGTGGCATAAAATAAAAACAAAATGGACTTCAGTGTCATGCAATAGATACACAATTATTGTTACTATTTGATGTCTGCAGCAGGTGGCAGTAACTACAAAACCTTCAAAAAGTGAAATCTGATCAGACTGTTTAGTTGCTGGACTGGACACCACTAGGAAAACTCAGGACTTTAGGTCAAACTAGGGAATCATGAAAGAAAAGAGAAAAAAAACATAGAAGGCAATACAAATCAGTTATGTTTTGTACCAAGAAAGCTTTGTAGATGTGCCCACTTAAATTTAAGGAGTTGATCTCCATTTGGGAGATTTTTTCTATTTATGAATCCAAAGATAATGAAGGTTTTTTGGGAGGGAGGGGATTGTATCTGGAATAATGAATTGTTTTCTATTTATATCTCGTAGAACTATAAAGAGTAAATTATAAAATGGATTCTTGCTTTGAGAAGGGGATCTCTAGTCACCTGTCAAATATATTTATATTTGACATTACCCATCTGCATTTCCTTAATTGAACCCTTTATGAAAATAGTGCATTTCATTCACATTTTGTTAACACTGAGTATAAATCGTGTATGAACTAAACGTTTTGCAGGAAAAAAGAATTCATCCACACATCTATGAACATGCATTTAATTCCTGACCTTGTATATTAAGCTGTTACAATTTGAAGGCCCAGATCTATAGCTTTGTCCTTATGACGTCAAGAGCGTACACAAACTTTTGTTCTTGCTGAACCAAACAATTCACTTCCATTCACAGGCTTGTGCCAGCTGCACATTATCATAATTCAGACTTGAGCGGATGCTGGTCTGCCACATTTTCTTGATTTCCTTTCTAAAACACTCTTAATGCCAGTCCAATATTTCATATGCAGTATCCCGCATTTTAAGGGATTGTGTGAATAAGAATAGTGATCACTTATAAACATTTAGAACCTGAATTATTGATATGTTTCATTAGATCCTATACTACCAACCAACAGGGAGGAGCAATTATCATAGGTTGAAAGGGACCTTGGAGATCTTCACGTTCAACCCCTGCCTGAGTCCTTATACCACCCCATACAAATGGTTCTCCAATCTTTTCTTGAAAACCTCCAGTGATAGAGCACCAGTGGTGGATTGCAGGCGGTACACCCTGGTACAGGCATACTGGAGCTTGCCTGGAGCACTGGATACTGTTCCGGTATGGTGCTCCAGAGGACCCACCCACCTGCCCATGCTCCTTACTGGTTTTTAAGTCTTTGGCCCTTCCGCGCATGTGCACGCCGCATACAGCACCTGTGTGACGCTCCGCTGAGCAGCTGGAGCGTTGCAGAGGCTTGCAGAGGCGATAAGAGTCATACGTGCACTGCGCACGTCCATGTGGACGACGACGGGCCCATTCCAACTATACCGGTTGGAACGGAATCCAGAACCCACCACTGTGGAGCACCCATAACTTTGGAAGACAAGCTGTTCTACTGAATAATCATTCTCACTATCAGGAAATTCCTTCTTATTACTTTAATTCCACTCATTACATCTTGTCCTGTTCTCAAATGCTTTGGAATCGACCCTCTCTTCCCTGTGACAGCCTTCAAGTACTGAAAGATAGTATTTATGTTCCTACCTAAGTTGTCTTTTTGTTAGGTTTAGCATACTTACTGGTATGTATGTAAATGAAGACTCAATCAGCCAGGCCAAAAGTATCTGAAAACATTAAATCGTGGAAACTGGACCAAAGTTTACTAAACATATGTAGTTCCCTTAGTTGTTTAATTAAATTAATCGCAAGCTTGAATGGGATTAATTATATCTATCTAAGAAGTACAATGGAGACATGCAGGGGAAAAAATACAAGGATTGGAAGAAGGGAAAACCTGATTTGATTGCTTTATCATCTTCTTCAGTTCAGTTCTGTTATGATGTATTGTTTGTAACACTAAAGAACAATAAACTATGACTGGTTTGTAACACTAAAGAGCAATCACAACACTGACATTTGTCCTTTTGAAATCAAATACTGCTGTCTCTTGGACTCAGCACCTTACTCTGCCTGTTCTTTGATCTACATCAGGATGCCATTTATCATTGAAGAAAAGGGGATGAGGATCAAAGCCAACTCATCCAGAATTACTTAGAATATACTGAATTCATTTCAGTGGCAAAGACTTTTAACTGTATCAGCTGCAGATCTATAATGAAATGGTCAACTGCATACAGTCAGGGTCTACTTTTCTACAAGGTTGGCCATGTTAATTATGGTCAAAAAAGTGGGTGTCACATCTGATTTCAGTGACTTCTTTCCTCTTTCAATTTTTTAAAAAAAGAAATTCCCACTTTCATCTGCAACAGCTCTACAGTATTGGTAAGGGAGAAAAAGGAAAATCCCATATAGTGTGCAGCTGGCTCAGTGTCTGTTCTTTTTATCACACTTTTCTCCTCTTGAAACAGAGGAGCCTTTCATCCCAAATTCATAATTATGGAATACAGAGCAGGTATAGAGCCAAGGTGGCGCAGTGGTTAAATGCAGCACTGCAGGCTACTGCTAGATCAGCAGGTCAGCGGTTCAAATCTCACCGGCTCAGGGTTGACTCAGCCTTCCATCCTTCCGAGGTGGGTAAAATGAGGACCCAGATTGTTGGGGGCAATATGCTGACTCTCTGTAAACCGCTTAGAGAGGCCTGAAAGGCCTATGAAGCGGTATATAAGTCTAAGTCTACTGCTATTTACAGGTGGTGTTTACATTTCTTTGGATGAGACTTTTGCATTGTGTTTAAATGGGCCTTTCACCACTTCCAAGGCAATTTGTAGGGCAAACAAGATCCTGAAATAAATGTCTATCATAGATATTTAAAACATCCTCCTAAATTATTTTGCACTAAAAGCCAAGGGGTAGTGGCACACTTTTAGTTTGTAAATAAAATGATTCAGTTTAAATTGGTAGTAAAGCTAAATGCTTTTATCATGACAGTAAACAAGAATATCAGATGCTGAGATCAACTTGTTCCAATGATGTACTGTTTTTCCCAACAAAAAAATGCTGCAATTCATGTTTATTTCTGAACCACCAACCACTAGTTTTAGATTATCTTTTGAACATAAAAAAGATAAATAAACTTAGGAGGGAGGGAGGGAGGAGGGAGGGAGAAGGGAGGGAGGGTCTGAGTCTGAGAAAGCCTTTCTTTTAAAGTCTGGAGTAAAGTTTACTTAAGAGTAAATACCTTCATGTAACTTGGTGAGGTTCCTTGCTTATAAATAGTTTCAAAAGCATCTAAAAATCCAATGGTTTCATCCAAATAGACATGAAATAAACATTACAATAATAAGCTTTGCTGTGTGTGTGTTTGTGTGCATGTGATGTCACAATACACATACAAAACTTCACAATGCTTGTAAATTCATTGTAGCATTCCAGATGGGAAGTGATTAAAGTGTGAGTGACCATAAAGAATAATGAGGAGGTTATTGGACATTCTATTATTTTAATGTTTTAGATTTCAAAACTTTATATGCTACATGGTTACTTATTATAAGTACATAATATAATATTAACAATTTTTCTCTGGCTTTGTAATGAAGCAGCCATGCATCATTCTCCATCCTTTTTTCAAACTTGAAAGATTGCGAGTTTATAAAGCAATAATTATACACAAGTCATTTGAAACCAGGATGAACCTTGTGACTATTCTTTGTTTGTTATATTCCTCAGTAAAAGACTTTCCGTAATTAAGACCATAATTTTATAGAATCTTATTTTCAATTTCCTAAGCATTCCCTTTTCTTTTCTGCCATTTGCATCATGAAATTTGCTTGCTTAGCTGCACATCTTTCCAAATGGGAAAGGATGATAAAGTGTTCTCTCTTTAGTGGAGCCAGATCAATGATTTGCATATGTTTCTTGCTTTTTGATCAATAGCAGTGTCCAGTTGTTCTGGTGTAGCTATGGCCCAAGTCTCTAATATATCCAATTCATGGAACCTACCAGAGGTGGTTTTCAGCTGGTTCTGACCAGTTCAGGCGAACCGGTAATGGTGGCTTCTGGAGGTTCCGCCCACCCGCTCCGACATAATGTGTGACCTTCTGCGCATGCGTGAGCATGCTCACATTTGCAAACTGGTAGCAAAGGTAAGTGAATCCCACCGCTGGAACCTACCTGTGGCCTCATGTCCATATGACTTGTACAAAACATTGCTAGCCTGAGCTTTCTAGAAGCACTTATGGGATGCCTATCCTTTTTTTTCCTTTCTTTTTGACCATTTTGTATTCTCCCCAGTCTCCGTTTTCTTCTTCTGTTCCATGCTAAGCATATGATGTAAGCAGCAGCCACTCTATTGATGTAGCAAGCATGCAGCTCTTGTCTCCGTGTAATTTAAGTGGAGGATTGTTGTGCCTGACTGCACAAAAAGTAGTTTTCTTTAAGGCTTTTGTGCAGCACACAAGCATGCCACACTGTGTAACCAGATATTGTATGTTTGGTAATATTTCTTTTTTAAAAAAATAATAATAATAATGCTTTTGGCTTTATAAAAATTAGATGAATTGCATACTAAGGGATTAGAGTGTCATTCTGGGTACTGGATATTTTCCTGGTCTGCATTTGCACAGAATGACTTATACGCTCCCTTTCGGCATTGAAGCGTCTTGCTTCTGGATGAATACAAACTAAGCACAGAAAGCTTTTTGTTTCAAGGCTACATATGTGGAATCAGTTACAGGTTGATATGAGAAAACTAAGAGTTTTCCCTGTTTAAAGAAGAAAATCAAACAATACCTCATGAAGACTAGTAGCTTCTGCAATGGTTTTAACTGGAGTTCTTTTAGTAGTATCCAGGGATATATTTATTTGGGCCAGGTCAAGATTTTAAATGGTCTCCTATTCTTTACTTTTATATATAAATTATATATATAATTTATATATAAATTCTGAATTCATTTATGTGTGCCTTCATTTCTTTTCTTCTAGAAATGTAACAATGTAAGAGGGTTTTTTGCATCTTTATTCACAAATAAAGGCAGCATAGTTCACTGCAGACATTTAAATACTTGCATCAAGGGTGGTGCATTTCGCCTTCATATTGGAATTAAAGTTCAGTGAGATTTGCTCCTGATAGCTGTGTTTAGCACTGAAATCTTGATTAATGCAGCAGCAGTTAAAAGACTTTTGGCAAATTAAAAATATTCCATTCAGTGTATTGTAACAATAGTCTTTTTTTAAAAAAAAAACAGCTACACCAGCTGTTTCTTCCTCCCCCCACCCCCAACCCCTTCTTCACTGCATCCTGCAAATGAAAATTAGTCTTGGGGAAATATCTCATTCTGATTGTTGGATATGTTGACACTATGACAACTAGCATCCTCAGCTAATGGTTGTTTTAACCGGAAATATTAGAACTTGTAGCCTCAGTGCAGAGGTGGGTTACTACCGGTTCGCACCGGTTTGGGTGAACCGGTACTTAAAATTGTGACTGGGTCGCCAAACCAGTAGGGACAATAGACTTGCTACCCTCCCGAACCGGTTCCCCAGTTGCCACGGCATATTTTTTTGACATTTTAATGTTCTACGCACATGCAGGCCTATTTACAGGCAACTGTACAGACATGCAACATGCGCACAAATTGCGCACGCTCTGAACTGGCAGTAGCACTGGCAGAAACCCACTCCTGCCTCAGTATATCCACAGATATACTGAGAAAGCATACTTAGATTAAAAAGCAACTACTTTTTACACTGAGCAAGTGGCTCAGAGGCTAAGATGCTGAGTTGGTCAATCAGAAAGGTCAGCAGTTTGGCAGTTCAAATCTCTAGTACTGCATAACAGAGTGAGCTCCCATTACTTGTCCCAGCTTTTGTCAACCTAGCAGTTCAAAAGTATGTAAAAATGCAAGTGGAAAAATAGGTTGATGGGAAGGTAACAGCGTTCCACGTGCCTTTGGTGTTTTGTCATGCCCGCCACATGACCACGGAGACGTCTTCGGCTTTGAAACAGAGATGAGCACTGCCCCTAGAGTCAGGAATGTCTAGCACATATGCGCAAGAGAAATCTTACCTTACCTTACTCAATAAGTTGGATTCTCTCTCTCTCTTCCCTTTGGAAGCATCATTCATTCAATTAATAATCTTATTCCCACATATTGACATGAATGATTTGCTTCATCTAGAGACTGAAATACTTCTACATGGCTCTACATGTTCATTCATTGGATACAGAGCTTCATGAAAACTGTGTTGACATGGTTTCTATATGAGTACATAACATTTGTGGGCAAGTTATCCATTCTAAACTAGATTCTTCCTAATTTAAAATAACTAGCATTGTTTTTTTCATTAGTCCATGTGATCAAGTCTAACACTAGGAGAACCCAGTCAAGAAAATCTAGAGGTCAGCACGAGTATCAAAAGAAATATGCCAAAAGTCATTGGGAGTGAAATGCAGTTAGTTAGCTCCTTTGCAAATTATCTCTAGAAAACCTCTGTCTGACTGCCGGGAAGCTGCAACTCATTTTTTAAAAATCAATTTAATAGATTTAAAAAGAATATGTTATGGGAACAAGTTTCTAATCTTTTAAAGAAAATAAAGGAAAAAATATTTTTCAGAAAATATCAGATCTATTTATATGCAGGTTTAAAGAGTAAATAATTCTCTTCCCCCCAAATTTTGAAATATTCCTATTTCTTTTTCATGCAGTCTTATGTCTTCTTCAGCACATATTTCCATGAGTGTAAATTAGCAGAATAACCTACCATTCAATATTGTTCCACTTAAGGTAACATAATTTAGTTATAAATAAACAATAGTGTCCTAAGCTCTATATCAGTTATACAGTGTAAGTTTTATTAATATTTGCTACTGTAAAAGCAAATTAAGTATATAGATTTCACAGATAGCATTACTTGGAGGAAAGAGATATTTTGAAGCAAGATCTTATTCTCAAAGCTGATCAAGAACTAGTTGATTTAATTAACATTTTTGTTTCAACAGAGCAGATATCCCTAATTGTTCATTGAAGGGAGTTCACCCCTCTCACCTGTCATCGCAAACTTATACATAGAACATTTTGAAACTAACGCCTTAGATAAATCTGAACACAAACCCAAACTCTGGCTTAGCTATGTTGATGACACTTTGTGATTTGGCCACATAGGAAAGAAAAACTGGACAGCTTCCTCACACATCTCAACAACCTACACCCCAAAATACAATTCACTATGGAAATAGAAGCAAACAACCCACTTCCCTTTCTGGATGTCCTAATTTACAAAAAACCCAATGGTTCCCTAGGACACACCATCTACCGGGGGAAAAAAAACACTAACTGCTTCTTAAACGCACAATCCCATCACCACTCTGCACAGATCAACTCTGTAGCCAAGACCCTCATCTCCAGAACCAAATGCCTAGCTGACAAAGACCACCTGAAAACTGAATTATACACTCTCACAAACATATTAATCTCTAAGGGATTCCAAAGAAAAACAATAACCAACCTAATCCAAAGGGAGACTCCCTCCAAGAACCGAAACACAGAACAGGACAATGGCATCGCCCTCCTCCCTTATATCGAAGGCACCACAGATAAAATCAGCAAAATTCTCCACAAGCACAATATCAAGACAGCCTTAAGCAGTGACCAAAAAATAGCCAACATCTTAAGAAACCCCAAAGACAAGATCCAGCTAGAAAACCAAGGAGTCTACGAAATACCATGCAAAATCTGCCCTGCCACATACATTGGACAAACGAATAGGAGAATAAATGCACGCATCGCAGAACACAAGAACGAGTCAGAAAAAAAGAAAAAACTTCCTCCCTTTTCCAGAATCTTAAAACAACAGGACATAAAATTGATTTTGAAGGAACCAAATTAACCTCCAAAACAGAACACTTCAACAAGAGAACAATTATGGAAGCCTTCGAAATAGAGAAACACCCCCACAACATGAATAAACATGATAATATCTCCCACCTACCAGACATCTGGAAACCAGCCCTAGTCAACAAACGAACCCCACCCACCACCCAGGTCATTACAACACAAAAGAAAACACCAGCCTGAGGATGACGAGTGAGACCTTGCCGAAACGTTGCCAAGACAATCTCAATCTTACACAGGAAAAGACCCGAATACAACAAGACCAGCATACCTACACCCATGTTTGAGTTATTAAGGCATTGTTGCATACAGATGGGCACTTTCTCTGATTCTTGTATTATTATCTGTTGTCTCATGCTGAGCCTCCAGCAGTGGCATTTCTTCCGCTAAACATAAGACCAAGCTGACATCCCAGTCCATTAAACAGTGTTCAAGCTGAAGCTTTGCTGCAAAGTCACCGTTGTTCTTGGCAAACAATTTATTATCAGTGTCCCATGGAGCGGGTTGGGTGGATTACTTTCTTGACAGCCAAAACCCCAAATAGGCCTTCACCTATGTGGAACTCTTTAGCTGTTTTGTCTCTTATTCAAAGTTCTTCCTCCAAACAACTTGCAATTTTATTGGGACTCTTGCGGGATGCAAATGCTTATGTCATTGTGATTTTGTGCAGCTGTTGGAAGCAAAGATGAGAAGGTTTCTCTTCCCTCCCACCTCTTAAAATCTTTTTGGTCCTGTTGCTGAAAGTGGGAATAATATCGTATGAAAGGAAACCTGAAGGAGCCGTTAGCGTCCATTGTGTCAGTCCAGCTGCTTCACATACATATTAAAAACCACATTTTAAAATGCCTGGGAAGCTTTCTGCTGTTTGTTTTGTTTTGCAGTCCATTTTTAAACCTTCATCGTTTCCTCTTCTCATTTTCAGAATAGCATAGCTATTAGCCGAACATGGGGACCAATCCTCAGACAATTTCCAAATTAAACGGAAACTCATCTTTGCTATAGGAAGGCAGCAGGCAGGCGTCTCAAGCTGGTAACCTCATTTCTAGAAAGCAAAATAAAATAAAGCACTTAATAATCAGTCTCGACTCAGAAGAATTACCTCCTGTTTTGATTCCACTGCCACTCCGAGGTAGGATAATGATTTGCTTACCACATATCTATCACATGTGTATATTCTCAGGAACTCAGTGCAGCACACAGTGCGTGCATTATTCAAATTTTATTTTTGCGACATTTTCTGGAGGCAAGTACATTCTCTTTCAAATGCTCTAACTGCTTGGGAATCACTTCTCTATGAAGGAGAGTATATGTATATGTGCCAGAGGGGGATAGCTCCCAGTTCAGCCCTTATTGTGCGAACTGGTAGTAAGGACAGTGGGAGGCTCCTCCAACCCGCCCGGACGCTTCTGCGCATGCCCTGAACCAGTAGTAAAAAAATTGGCAAACCACCACTGATGTGTGCAAATATTATACACCATTCCAATAACGTAGTGTTCAATTAGGGAAAAACCGAGATGAATGTTTGCTCACTAACCGAAAAACTGAGATGAAAGTCTGCTCACAGTTTCATTTGAGTCACTTGGTGATAGTGATTCTCAATAGCTGCCATTTGCTTCATTGTATAGGCAGGCCATATTTTTCCTCATTATTCACCCACATATGGAATCAAGGGTACATCTCAAATTAGGTATACAGGTAGTCCTCAACTTACAATCCAATGGAGCACAAAATTTCAGTTGATAAGCAAGACAATTGTTAAGTGAGTTTTGCCACATTTTATGACCTTTGTTGCTGTAGTTGTTAAGTGAACCTGGTTTCCCATTGACTTTTTCTGTCAGAAGGTTGCAAAGGGGCATCACATAACTCCAGAACATTGCAATTGTCATAAATGTGACTTAGTTGTCCAGCATGCAAATGTAAATCATGTGAGCTGTTGTATGTCAAAGAATACCTGTATTCAGAGAACATGCATCCAGGAAAGGATAGCTATTTGGAGAAGCTACATGAGCCTCGGTGATGCAGTGGTTAGAATGTAGTACTACAGGCTACTTCTGCTGACTGCCAGTTGCTACAATTTGACAGTTCAAATCCAGTGGTGGGATTCAATCAGTTTGAACCACTTTGGGAGACTCGGTTGTTAACTTTCTGAGCGGTTTGGTGAACTGGTTGTTGGAAGAAATCATTAGGGCAGAGAATCGGTTGTTAAATTATTTAAATCCCACTAATGAATCCCACCAGGCTCAAAGCTGACCCAGCCTTCCATCCTTCCGAGGTGGGTAAAATGAAGACCTAGATTGTTGGGGGCAATAAAGGCTGTAAAGGCTGTAAAGCACTGTGAAGTGGTATATAAGTCTAAGTACTATTGCTATTGCTACAAATCAGGTTAACTGTAATTTTAAAAAGTGCAAAGTTATGGACACAGTACAGAAAATACACATCAATTAATTGTCATTTATTGTCTGCTTTAAAATGATAAAATGGATTCTGGGTTTGAACCAAGATTCATGCTCTCAATCCTATTCAAGATACTTATTGTTATGGGATGTAAATTCAGCCCTACAACTTTAAAGCAGAGATCTTGTTTTATGAATGTCTGGTGGATGAGCAAGATAGATATAGTATAACACAGAGAGTCTTTCTATTTCACTATACAACTTAAAAGACACATGCTTTGGAGAAGCTCTAGATGTGTTCCACTGTGCTGTGCATTCATTCTCAAAATGAAATTGTACCCTGCTTCCTGGGACAAAATTCAGTTGAACTCAATATGCCCTTCTTCTGAGTAAAGACACATAGCTCCGCATTCATAAGTCAAAATACCTATCTAAAAGTGTAACAGGTTTCCAACAGTTTTTTCTAAAGAAAATAATGTCCCATTCACTTCTAAAGCCATCACGCTATGGACATATGGAATGCTTGCCATCCAGGTTCTGTCATGCTACTAAATCATTTCCTTGAACTCTTTAAATTTAGAGAATCAGCCATGAGCATAACATAAGTATGGTTCCACAAAGCAGCATGCTAAATTTAAACAATTTAGTCTAGGAATGTTTGAAGGGGCAGTCGAAGAATAGGACTCCGATGCAGTTTTTTTCACTATATAGATATTTATATTTATATACTGGCAGAAATTTATATTTCTACAAACAATATACACATCTGTCTTAACTTCAATTTTTATGAATAAAGCCATAATCCTATTTTAATTAAACTTTATGGTGAATTTATGGATATAGCATTTATAATACACCTTATCTGAGCAGAACTCAAGACAAGCTAACAGCAGTAACACAACAAAATTCAGGTAACCCTTAGCATACAACCATTCATTTAGCTTTCTGAAGTTACAATGATGCTGAAAAGAAATGGCCTATAATCTGTTCTCGTACTTATGACTGTCACAGCATCCTCTTAGTTATGTGATCAAAATTTGGGAGCTGGGCATTTACAATGGTTACAGCATCCCAGGATGATGTGATTGTCATTTGTGACTTCCCACAAAGCAAAGTCATGAAGCCTGATTCACTTAATGTCTGCCTATTTCATTTAACAACTGCAATGAGTCACTTTAATTGTGTGTGGGGGGGAGTTGTAAAATTTGGTACAGCTTGCTTAACAACCACATTGCTCAGCAATGGAAATATTGGCCTCCATTGGACTACCTGAAAACTACCTGTAAAATGATAAAACAAAGTGACTATCTATAGAGTCTGAGATGTCATCTTTAAAATCCGGCTAAATTTGACAGTTTTTTCCTGAAGAAACCTATATCGAATATTGGCATCATCCTGTACTTTGGAGGATGGGGTGCACATTCCATAAGAAGGATACTCACATGGCTTGGAATCTTAATATTTGGGAGCACCCTCATGTCTTCTGTTTAAGGTTTTCAGTGTCATTAGTTTGGTTCTTGGGAGGAAAAACCAGAATATTTTGTTTCAGACATGTAATCAATTTTGAAAATTAAAGGTTAATCTACTAGTGATTTCACCCATCATACAGGTAGTCCACAACTTACAATAATGTCTATATGTCTATATGTTTGTTTTTATACATTTCCAGATCCCTTCTTCTTTCGGGGGTTCAGCATGTCGATTATGAAACGTTGGCAGTTACGTGCCTGTTCGTTTCAACTTTCCATTAGAGTAAGGAGAGGAAGGTGTTGCTTTAGAATGGATTAGATCCAGAGTTGGGTTGCTCCCAGCTCAGCCCGGATTGGGCAAACCAGTAGTAGCAGCAGTGAGAGGCTCCAGCCAACCGCCCTGACATTTCTGCGGATGCTCAAAAGCCTCACGTGTGAGCACACCCAAACAGGTAGTAAAAAAATTGGAAAGCCACCACTGGTTAGATCACGGGTTTCAAACTCGATTGCATCATTTGTGGAACCAGGGGGGGGCGTGGCCTGTGTATGATGCATCTAGCCCGTGGGCCACTAATTTGACACTGCTGGGTTAGATGGAAAAACAAAACCTCAACGATTCTCCTGAAAACGGTGAGAGCTGAAACCTTTTCAAGGACATCATAGCAGGTGTGGAGTTGAAGCAGATGGTTCCTATAACAAAGTGAACTACTTTACATGGACTACGTGAGAGGTTGGGGGTTTGGCTGGGGAAAGTAGTGTTTAATTCTATGAACTGGTGGCTGGGAATCTCAGAGTTAGTTTTGCTTTGACATTACCATGCAGTGTATTCAATAAACAGTAAGATTTTTGGAAACAGAATGAACCTGGAGTTCTATCTGTATTCTTGAGCTGGAGGTTGACAAATTCATTTAGTGACTATTCAAAGTTACGACGACATTGAAAAAAAATGACTTATGACCACTTTTCAGACTTATGACCATTGTAGCATCCCTCATGTGACCAAAATTCAGACATTTAGCAATCAACTCATATTTATGATGGTTGCAATATCCCGGGGTCAAATGATCCCCTTTTGCGACCTTCTGACCAGCAAGTCAATGGAGAAACTAGGTTCACTTAGCAACAGTTTCACTAATTTAACAGCTACAATGAGTCACAATAACAACTGTGGCAATAAAGGCCATAAGATGAGGCAAACTCACTCAACAAATGCTTCACTTAGCAACAGAAATTTTGGGCTCAATTGTGGTCATAAGTTGAGGACTACCTGTATTCCAAACTGCTTGTTTGGGGTTTGGCTGGATACAATTAAAGTTGTATCTGTATTTATGAAAAATATGCTTCTTGACTAAACAACACAGGAATAGATGATAAGATTTTCATTTTTCCCTCTTTGCCATCTGCCCAAATATGCTGAAGGTATCCCAAACTTCTGGAGCATATTTTTGGTGCTTGGAGGAAGAAAGGTCCTCTGTGAAAATGCTCTCTTTCTGTTCTGCTGAGAAAAGTAGCTCCATTAGTGGAAGCTCTTAATTGGATTCCACTTAGAACACTGTATGTAAGATGAATGAATACTAGATAATAATGATTATATATCCTACAGATGTCAGCTCATTTTATAGGGCTGTAAATATATATACCATATGTTGCAATTGGTACTGACAGCTTATTTGGAAGCAGAGCAATATACATCCTGATACGTGCTTAGGATCACAGACTGAAAAGCAAACTACAAGTTAACATCTGCAACAATGGCCAGACACCTTCTTTTTATGTCAAAAAAGCAAAACTGCTTAGAGACCGAGTGTTTACAGGGAAATAAAGGGGAAGTGCAGAGGAAGGGCGAGGAATGATGTCACCCACTGTTGATTTGTTCCAAATGCTTCTCTCTGTGAGTTTTCAATTCCACCACAACCAAGGTATTCCCCCAGTTTCACAGAGACTCCTCAAATGTCCAACAATAATCGTACCAAGCTGGAGAATTCTGAGATTTGAAGTCTACCCAGGACAGCTTAGAATAGAATGAAATGGAATGGAATGGGAGAGAATAGGAGAGAAGAGAAGAGCTGGAAGGGACCTTGGAGGCATTCTAGTGCAACCCCCTGCTTAGGCAGGAAATCCTACACCACTTCAGACAAATGGTTATCCAATATCTTAAAAACTTCCAGTGTTGGAGCATTCATGACTTCTGGAGGCAAGTTCTTCCACTGATCAGTTGTTCTAACTGTCAGGAAATTTCTCCTTAGTTCTAGGTTGCTTCTCTCCTTCATTAGTTTTCACCCATTGCTTCTTCTCCTACTCTTAGGTGCTTTGGAGAATAGTTTGATTCCCTCTTATTTGTGGCAGCCCCTGAATCATTGGAACATTGCTATCATGTCTCCCTTAGTCCTTCTTTTCATCAAACTAGACATACCCAGTTCCTGCAGCCATTCTCCATACGTTTTAGCTTCCAGTCTCCTAATCATCTTTGTTGCTACTTAGGGAGCTCCACATAGGATAAAATACTACTACTATGGAAATGGTGGTTTGCTCAGGGGTGAAATCCAGCAGACTCTGACAGGTTCTGGAGAACCAGTATTGGAAATTTTGAGTAATTCAGAGAACTGGCAATTACCACCTCTGACTGGCCCCAGAGTAGGGTGGGAATGGAGATTTTGCAGTATCCTTCCCCTGCCACGTCCACAGAACCGGTAGTAAAAAAAAAAGAATTTCACACCTGCAGATACATGGATAGGTGTTAAATGGCTCTCTTTGTCCGCAACTGTACCACCCATCTCAGTTACCATTTCCCAAAGTATTTTAATTTTATCAACCAGATGGGGCAGGCATCAAAGTCACATTGCCTCACCAAGAATAACACAGCTACAGCTGAGCAGTTGTAAAGAGTATTCAGAGAAGGATGATTGTCAATAACCTCTCCTAGATTTCTAGATTTTGAAAGAGCATGTGACTATTTACTGTGGTATTGCCTTATTTAAGGTGATTAGGGTAGCCTCTCTGCAAATGATTTTTTTAAATGACAGTGACAAAAGGAAGCTGCTTTGAGCTAAGTGGGGTTTCCTTCCTGATAATGGTTCCCCTGCCCAACTTGGTTTAAATTCAAATCCCTGTAGATTAAAACATTTGGATACTAGAATGGTGTGCTTTATTTTATCAGGTTTTAATAAGAAAAGGCCTAATGTAGTTTCTTTTCAAAGGACCAGAGAGCACTTATTCTGCTGGAGATGCTCAGCAGCACGGAATAAATCTGGCCATCATCTGTTTCCATTTAGAGAATCACCCATAACACAAAGACAAGGGATCAGCAGAAACTCATTTGTTTTGGTCTCTTGTCTTTGACCTCCCATGTATTATACAAGGATTGAGTTAATTATCCTTAAATTCTAATAGGTTATCATTAGCTCTATCTCTGAACATTCTACTTTCACTCCATTCTCTAATTGCTCAAGGATATAATAAAGCTTTTCTCTAATATTTATAGAAATATAGTATCTGTGTTGTAGTCTCTGCCAATTACTTTACTTTGTGTTTTGTCTCTTTGGGCTAATAAGAATAATAATTCCCCACTGCCTTTGTGATGGCCCTTTATGCAGTTCTGGAAAGTTATAATGTCCCCCCTCTGCCTTATTTCTTCTGTATTGAGCCTGTCCACTTCTCTTAATCTTTCCTCGTGGGTCTTATTTTCAATATCTTTTATCACTTTTGGTGATGTCCTTTTAATTGCCCCTAATTTGTCTATATCTGAAGATGAGCATGTTGCTCTAAACTAAATGCTGCACACCAAATGAAGTCTAACCACCACCAAATAGAGTGGAAAATGTGATAGACACATTAACAGGAACTAAAGCAAATTTGTCATTTTTTTCTTGTCAGTACAGCATCCTTCTTGCTTTCTAATTGCTTTCTAGTTGCCAGCCAATCCATGTTTCACACCTCTTTTTTTCTACAAAGGTAGATTCTTCCATAACAATTTAAATCCATGTGACTTCCAGGTTGGAATATGCTTTCTAAAATCTGAAAGGCCATCTCTTCCTGGTTACATCCACCAAAGCCATCAGAGCAGGGAAGCAGGGAATGTGGCAGGGCCCCTCTCCTAAGGAGATACATCTGGTGGGATCCAAAAGAAGGGCCTTCTCTGTGGTGGCTCCATCTATTTGGAACATCATCCCTATAGAGATTAGACTGGCCCCCACTTTAGCCCTCTTTTGCAAGACTCTGAAGACCTGGTTTTGCCAATGGGTCTGAGGAACCCAGAGTGGGATGGAGCCCATGAAGTGGCTTGTTTGATTTCTAGTTGTCGCCAGGGACGGTGATGATGTTGGTATATTATATACTGGGTTTTTATTTTTTGTAAACCATCTAGAGTCAGTGAAAATGAGTGAGTGACCACGTACATTCTCTATTTTAAAAAATACACTCCATGATATTTTGGCACGAGATGCATAAGGAAATCACAACGCTCTTAGTTGTGCTTAAGAAACTTGCTGACATATCTTTACAGCAGTGGCTGGTTCCGGATCCCATTGCAACCGGTATGGTGCAATGCGGCCTGGCGTCCACCACATGAACGTGCACAGTGCATGCATGCAGACTTACCACCCACAACACTCCATGAGGCCTCCACAACACTCCAGCTACTCAGTGGAGCATTGCACAGGCACCATACACTCCGTGGCTGGAAGCCCCGAAAACCTCAAATACTGGTAAGTAGTACGGGCAGGCGGGTGGGCCCTCCGAAGCACCATACCAGAACAGAACCTGGTGTTCCCGGAAGACCAGTACGCCCGTACCATGGCGTACCAGTCGTAACCCACCACTGCTTTACCACAGTGTTTTTCAACCTTGCCCTTTGAACGATATGTAGACTTCAGCTCCCAGAAATTTCCAGCCAATATTGAAATTACAGAATTATATGTAATTGGTCAGAGGTAGAAAATCAATGAATATATGCATTAGCTAAGCAGGGGCATATAGGTTGTGAAGCTGAGGACTATAGTTATATTCTAAGAGACAGGACCAAAAGTAACACTCAAATAGTAGGCAAAACCAAGATGGAAAATGTTGGAAAGGGAAAGTCAAAACTCATTTTGATTTAATGTACAGATCTGTGATGGCAAACCTATGGCATGTGTGCCACCTCTGGGCCCTCTCTGTGGGCATGCACACTGCCGCCAGCTGCTCTTCTGGTTTCTGGTGTTTGCATGTGCACCAGCCAGCTGGTCTTCAGGTTTCTGGTACTCTGGTGTGCATGTGCACAGACATTCCAATTTGGGCACAAAAAGGTTCGCCACCACTGATGTAGATGATTTACCTTAATGCAATCATATACATTTTCTCCTATTTCATTAAAAATTACATTTCAGCTATAAATACTTAAGAAACTCATAGGCAAATATTGGGTACCGCTTATCTAATGAAAAAGCTTGGGTATGTGTTAAATTGTTGCATAATTTAGATCAAATGCTATGTAAGGAGATCAGTTAAGATAGGAATTTCCTAATGGCAGTAGCTGTCAACCAATGAAGTAGACTGCATCATAAAGTTCAATGGAAGCCTTCAGAGCTGAAGAGCCAACTGTCCAATTTTCGGTTGCAGATCCTGCACCAACATGGAGTTGAACTTGATGAGATGGAAAAAAGTATCTGTGCAATTGGTTTTCTGCATATTTGAGAAGGACTATAGACATTTTTTTTTTAAAAAAGTGGTATTAATAGGGCTACTTTAAAAAAAATCAATATAGATAATATTTCATATCTTTCATTAAAAGAAGTTAAATAATCTTTAAGAGCACAAATATTAAGTCCTTGGTAAAGATTTACTATTATCCATAGGCTAATGATCTGAGTAAATAAGGTTTTTATTAGAATTGGAAAGAACATTGCTAAAAGCTAATCCTTTCCTTACATTCTCACAAAGAATTTGTGAAAAATATCAGCCAAGGCTATGAACCCAGTTTCAATACTTTTAAAAAACTTTTAATATTCTTGGTAAAAGACTGGGCTTTAGTCATCCAGTTGTCCTCTTATGATGATGGGTAAACATTTTGTTTGATCTTTTTAAATAACATCACAATATTGACACTTTTTTTCTAAAAAGAAATAAAAAAGACTTTCAGCATTGGAGCAGGTAAAGAAACCTTTAAATGGTCACTCCTTCTGAATTGGAATTCTTGGATACCAGTTCTGCCTGTGGGTATGTGTTAATATTGTTTCTGTTGTAACCTCCTCAATTGATTGGTGCAGGATTCTGAAAATGTTTTTCATTTTGTTTCCTGAAAGGCACCCGACAACATTTGCTTTCCAGGGAAATAGAAATAATTTGGGACTTTATTGCAGCTAGCATCTTTCCTCATTGGCTCACTGTAACCTAAGAAGATCATTTAATTTAATATTATAGAACTATAAAATTAATTTAATAATTTAGCTGTGCCCTCACTTTAAGTTGAGAGGTGTATGTGTAAAGATAATCATTTCCAAGAATGGTTGGTCTTTGTTCATAGATACAGTATGTTCTTAGAATATATGAATAGTGGGACTAATTTACAAGAATTAACTCTCTTCCCCATCTTTCTTCTGTTCCATGCCATCTACATCCTGAGACCAGAAGAATCTGAAGAATTTTGGCACTTTACCAAACTTTGGCAGTATACTGAATGCGTTTATGTAGCTGTTCAACTGCTTACACAAAGAACTCATAAATTAAAATGGTTAGTGAATGTCTATGCATTCCACCCTCAAGTATCTATATGCCCCCAGTATTTTGAAAAGCTTTTAACAGATTATAAATTTTGGAAAATTGTTCATTTTAATCTATATTTTTAAATTTTGGTTACCTTTAAAAATAAACACATTGCCTTGAATATTCACCTAAATGGAAAGATAAGATACAAATTGAATAAACAAATATATTTAAAATACATTTGGTCTGAAATTGAAAGAACTCCAAGAATAATTATGGCTGAAGTTGCTTGGACATGTGTTCATTTACTTTGCATTTGGTGTTGCTACTGCTGTGTATAACTGTGTGTCTGTGTATAATTTGAACATTTACTTATTTCATTAGTGACAAATGTTCACAGTCTCTCTCACAAGTATCCACACATATCTGTTAGCTCCACAAAGTCTTCTCAAGATATTTTCAAGTTTTCTGTGCCAAAAATAATCTGGAAAGGAATTTAATTTAGGAGTATCTTCAAAATATAGAAATTCAAAATACCCAGTTGGCATGGTCTTAACTCACACTTGGAATAGCTCTCTGCTTTTCTAATGCAAAGCTTCTGATTGACTGCTTCCTTTTATTAAAGAGGAAACTGCAAGAATGTTTCCTGTTTGAATGCTGACATCCAAAACAGACCCATAGATCAGATGTATCCTTTCTCTCTTTTGCCTATTCATTAACACTATCTCCTTAAAATCACCTGGAGAAAATACCTGTGGCAGTTTGGACAACTTTTATATATCAGTTCATGCATTTTGTTTCCTACCCATTAATTTCAGAGGTATTTATCTAGCTTCCTCTGATTTAGACCAAACATATCTTTCTTGTAGATCACATACAGTAAGAGAATACATTCGTATTCTCTTATCGGAAAATTGTTTAGAAATATTCAAATATTACTGATCTTTAATAAGACACTTACTCTCCCGGAACACAGAGAGTCAGTATTTCATTACCATATACATCCTGCTACTTTTATTTTCTTTGAGTAGTACATTTACTTTCTATTGGTGTAGTTCAACTAAACTAAAGGGGAGGAAAATTGTAGCTTTGAACAGATGGTTAGGACAGATGACTGCCTGACTACAAACCATGACTAGGAAATGACTAAATGTTACTTGCATTATGCTGAGAATAATTTTCCTGTACATCATATCTCTGGATGCCATACAGCTCTTATCAAAAAAAAAACCCAAAGGTGAAATCTGCTTAATATTTAGATAGATAGATAGATAGATAGATAGATAGATAGATAGATAGATAGATGATAGACAGACAGATGATGATATAGACGATGATATAGAATATATGTGTGTGTGTGTGTGTGTGTGTGTTATATTTGTGCTGATAAATAAATAAAGGGAGACTAGTATAGATCTATTTCAAGCTATTTAGCTCTCATCAGCTAGCCATACCCTTACTGGGAATCGAACCTGTGCTGTATTGCCTCAAAGGCAGATGTGTTAACCACTGAGCCACAGAGCTCGACTCCTTATCAGCCAGCCAGGGTGAAAGGTATCTATTTAGATTTTACAACCCCCGGTATACCCAAATATGGGAGGAAGATCACTACTTCCATTCTCTGTCCTTCGGCTCATCACAAGAGACCATCCAGACAGAAACCCAATATTTTTTACTGTTGCCTTTTTGTTACATTTGTTATATTTGTGCTGATAAATAAATAAAGGGAGAGTAGTATAGATCTATTTCAAGCTATTTAGCTCTCATCAGCTAGCGAGCCGAAGGACAGAGAATGGAAGTAGTGATCTTCCTCCCATATTTGGGCATACCGGGGGTTGTATATATATATATATTCCAGTTTTTACTGTCCAGAAAGGGATATAAAATAAAGATAAATAAAATGTTAACATTTCTCAAGATTATTTTCTTGTTTGCCTAATTAATCTTTTAAATTTACAGATTTAGCAGTTTTAGTGAAATAACATACATGGCATTACGTTAAAAATCATGAAGATATTACAATTCAGGATATTCATGCAGGCATGGAAGTTTCTAGTCTGCCAGTCATGGAAGAAAGTATATGAAACAATGGCTTGTCTCAGAATAAGACAGGTTTCTATGTATCACATACTAAATGTCAAAACACTAAATTTAACTCATGTTAAAAGTGTCAGTTCTTAGCAATAATATAGACAAATCTTCTCCAAGATGATTTGTCCCCAATCTGGCCCATCAGGTCTCCCAAGAATGTACCCATCATGTTTGTAGTTGAGTCTATCCACCTTATCCTCTTCTATTCTTTCCTTCTGTCTTTCCCAGTGCTGCATATCACATTTGATGGGAACTGAAATCAAATCTTTATTATGGTCATAGATTGGCATACTGTATTGATGGGAAAACTTAACCAAGAGTTCATGACTGTATACTTTCTAGTGGACATCAACAGCTAAAGGGTTAACTTCTGAGTGAGAGTCTTTTTTTTTCTTGAATCAGCAAAGATGATTCTGATACTAAAAGATTTGATCTCTCTAGTTAAATAAGTGCTGTTTAGGGAAGAATATTCAATCCCCATTGCAGTGCAGGCATGATTTCCTTCAAATTATATCACATTCCCAGCTCAGTGAAGTGTAAGTCTGCAAAACAAATTAGAGTACTTCATTTGTATATGCATGTTGCAGCATTTATAAAAAAATGCAGTTGACAACCACAATCCTTTGTTCAATGGGTACTGGGAATATCCATTGTGATGCTTTCAAGTGCTATAGTTATGCATGAGGATCTTTAAGTGAGACCCACTGTTACCTTTAATGGATTTGGTCTTCTGAGTTAACTAGAAATCTGATTCAGATGTTTGGCTATACATTATCAAATATAATGTATAGACATTTGTAAGATGGTATTTGGTTTTTATCCTGTTGGGAAATGATACTTATAGTAAGAATGCTTTGGGCATTTCTGCAAATTCCACAGATGTTATGCCTAAAAAAAGAATTAGTCTCAGTTTGCCCTTCATGTAAAATTTGGATAAAACTTCTTTGTATGTAAAAATCCCTAGAGGAAAATCAAAAGTTAACAAACTCTCTGAGTTCTTTGGCTTTTCACTTTGCTAGATGAATTTAGCACAATTTCCCTGCACTAAGTTTGAGCATTTGTGGAGTTTTTTAGTATGTTACGCTAAAGAAATAGTGACATAAACTAATGTTAATAAGAATATTAACTGATATCCTCCCCCCACCGCTGCCACCATCCATCTCTCTGGAAATATGCAACTGTGCACTAAATTCTTCTTTATTTTCTTTTAAAATTATTCTTTATATATGGAAAAGCATCACACTTTGTGATTACTGTTCCCCACAATTTTTAATTAGAATCATCATTTGTTGAATTTATAGCACGAAATCAAGTGGGAAGTTGGAAAGCACTAGTTTGTCCCTTTTCTGCCACAGCTTTGACTTTTTTATAAAAACAGCCAAGCATTACTTTAAAAAAAATATTATTTCCTTGTCATTAAATTCAAATGACTTCACAACCAGGTAAAACATTCTTGAGAACCTTTCTAAGCACAACAATTGTATTTTTTAGAAGGAGGAGGAGGAAGAAGAAGAAGAGGAGGAGGAGGAAGGGGAAGGGGAAGGGAAAGAAGAAGAAGAAGAAGAAGAAGAAGAAGAAGAAGAAGAAGAAGAAGAAGAAGAAGAAGAAGAAGAAGAAGAAGAAGAAGAAGAAGAAGAAGAAGAAGAAGACATTTTAGAAGCTAGTAAGAGTTCCATGGAGTTTGAAGTTTAGAGACTCAGCAGGGAGTTTGGAGGGCAAAGACCTGTTGAAGTTAAAAAGTTCTCTAGTGAAGGAGTCCTGTACTCCAGTCCAAGCCAAACATTCACTTATCCATCTGCCCCAAAGCTTTGCACAAAGTCTATCAGAGCTGGTGCTGAAAATATTTCAGAAATCAATACTTGCACCTCTTTGCTAAGTGTGTTTATTTGAATTAAATAAGGATATAATTTTACTTGCATGAATTAAAATGATGGATTTTGGTCTCTTCTTTAAAACTGCCTTTTGGCATACAGATGAAATTGTTCTGCTAGGAAAAGTACATTTATTTAATTAAGTCACTGGGTGACAATTAAAATGTGTAAGAGTATGTACACACAGACAGAAAGACAGACATGGATTTTATTACAGTGTGACAAAAAATTTTATGGAATGCAAGTTTCTGGGTTTTTTGGAAATTGGAAAAGACAAAATTAGAAGCTTTCATGCCTTATAAACAAGGAAACCACAGAACACTGGCTGTTAAAATTTAAAAGTGATCAGATTAATTTTATTTGTTTGTTTAAAAGATTTACATAGCCACTCATCTTACACAAACTCTGAGCAGTTCCAAATCAAGAATTAAAACAACATTAAAAACTATATTAAAACTATTAAAACCATACATTAAAAACAAAACCCTGGCACCAAGTCATGCTTGTGTAATCCCGACACTGCATTCTATCCCAGCACTTGGAAAAAGCCAGGACTTCAGTGCTTTTTGAAATGATAGGAGGCATGCTGAACTTCAGGTTGAAGGATGTTCAAGGGGGTAGGGCTGCCACAGAAAAGATATGCTTCCTAGCACCCATAAGATGGCAAAGTTTAAGGGAAGGATGCTCATTTATCAGTTATCCTACAAAAAAAATGTATTGAGACTCACAGAATAGAAATTGGCTGATTGGCTGGCTGGCTGGCTGACTAAGAGAAAGCACTTTTTAAACTGCTGAAGACTAATATGACACACCATGTGGCATCAAGTCATTTTTGACTCCTAGCACCTACATAGAATTTATCTATGACAATCTATCCTTAACTTGGTCTTTCAAGTCTTCCATCGATTACTGTTGTAACGGAGTCCATCCATCTTGCTCTTAGACATTCTCTTCCTTCCTTCGTTCCTTCCTTCGTTCCTTCCTTACTTCCTTCTTTCCTTCCTTCCTTCCTTTCCTTCCATCTTTAACAGCATTGGGATCTTTTCCAGAAAGTTGGATCTTCACATAATGTATCCAAAGTAGGGTGATTTGAACCTGATCATATGTGCCTCAAGTGAGAATTCCAAGTTAATTTGTTCAATAATCCAGTGGTTTCTTTTCTTGGTTATCCAGGAGTTTTCTCCAATATTCAAATATACCAATATTCTTCCTATTTAGTTTCTTTAAAGTTCAACATTTGCTTCCATCAAGTGTCAAAGGGAACATCATGGCTTCAGCAATTCTAATCTTTAGATACAGACACGTCATGGTATTTGAATATCTTTTCAAAACCCTTCATGGCTGCTTTACCTAGCGCCACTCTGCAATGTATTTCTGGACTGTTTGGTCCTCTGTCAGTTGACAGTTCATCCTAAAAAGCAGAAGCTATCCGCTATTTCAATATCTTTATTGTAAATTCTAAGGCTGGTTATTCTACCGGTTGTTATTTGTTTGGTCTTCTTTATATTTAATTTTAGATACATTTTCTCACTGTGCTCTTTGACTTTTAGTAATAGGGCTGGCAGATCCTTTGCATTTTCCGCTAACAGGGTAATGTCATTAGCAGACCCCATATTATTTATCTTTCTTCCTCCAGTTTTAAAAACTACACTCATCTTCCAATCCAACTTCCCTTAATATATATTGTACACATAGATGTAGATAAATAAGGAAAGCAGCCTTGTTTCATTCCTTTGCTAACCCAGAGCCAATCAGTTTCAATATTTCCCATCCACTCTGTAGTTTCCTGACCTGTATAAAAAAATTTCTCATGATGACAATAAGATCTTCTGTAATTCCCATTTTTTGAGCACTTTCCAGAAATGACTTGATCTATGCAACCAAAAGCTTTCCTATAATAGATGTAACACATCCTGATATATTTTTATATTGTTTTTTTTAACAATTCAGCATGCATCAGCAATAACAATAATAAATGTCTCATATTTCTTCACCTTTTCTAAAGCCAGATTGAGCATCTGACTTCTTTTTTCCATGTATGGCTGTAATTTGTATTGGATGATTCTAGGAATTATTTTGCTAGCATGTGAAATTAATGATATTGTATGATATCATTAATCATACAATTAATGATATAATTTGCATACTCTGTCAAGTCTCTGTCTCTTTTTGGCATCGGCATATACATTTATTTATTATTAACTTACTTATTTGTAAAATTTATAATCTGCCCATCTTATCTCAATTGGTTACTTCCAGTTGGTTGGCCACTGTGTTGTTCTCCAAATTTGCTGGCATAGCTTGGTTAGAAAGTTGACTGATTTTTCTGATGCTTCCATATTCCAGTGGGTTTGCTCTTCGATCCAATTTGATAATGACTGGAGTGCTGATCTAACTTCCTATTCGACTATTAGAAATGCTTGTAAGTAATATCTTCTAAGGTATCTTGGATGGTGATGTCTCTACTGAATAGTGTTTCAGTATATAGATCTTCAATATTCCTTTGATCTCCATTGAATCAGTTACTATATGTCCATTAGTGTGTGCCTACCAATTTAAGGTTGGAAACTCCTTCTGACTTCAGAGAACTTTTGAACTTTGGATGTTGTTGTAATACTGCTTCTTGTGTCTTCTAACAACTCTCTAAACACTTTGTTAAATTCCTTTTTGAGATTTTTGCCTTGTTTGGCTTTGACTTCTCTTTTCTTGGCAATTTCTGTGGTTTGTTCTGACATCCAGTTTGCTTGCGTCTCTTAATTTTTGGCAGTCTCTTTATTTTATTTATTTAGTTGTTTCATTTCATCTTTCACTGTGTTTGGCTTTCCTGTGTTCATGTTCTTACATTTCATGCTGCTGATGTAATTCTATCTTTGAAGCTTTGGATTTTCTTTTCCTATATGGCAACATCAGCAACTAGACATCCCGAAGGCTTTAATCCAGCCATGTCACAAAAACTACTACACCCTGAAAGATCCTCAGATGCACTTCCTCAATAGCATCTTAAGTGTCATCCAACTGAATAGCCCATCATTTGGCACTACATCATCAATATTTTACATTTTGTATTATGTGGTTTTCTTGCTATTGCTATTTCTATTGCTACCATTGCTTTCTCCCATACAATATAAATAGATATTTTTGCCATTGTTACTAAAATAATAATCTGCCTATGGCACCTTCCTATATTGCTGCTGTCTAATATGAGCTGCTTGCTTTATCTGAGCAGTTACTGCCAGGAATATGTATTCTTGGTGTATACTCCTGGGGTTCCCTACCCACCACCACAACCCACCACAATGAGACAATGTGACAGGACATCAGAGAGCAGAAGGAGAACTGGCTATTAATAATCCTGCAATTCTACTGGTGCAATGGTCCCATTAACAATTTGGACAACATACTATATCATTAATTGTTAGAAAAAGAGAGCTAGTTTGATGTAGTAGTTAAGGCACCAGGCTCAAAAATGGGCGATCATGAGTTCAAGTCCTGTCTGAAGCATAAAGTCAGTTGTGACCTTGGACTGGCCACACCCCCTCAGCCCTAGGTAGGAGGCAACGGCAAACCAATTTCAAGAAAATTGCAAGGATCAGTCCAGGCAGTCACCAGGAGTAAATACTTGCTTATTTTGCTTTTCTTTTTTCTTTCTTTGTAAGACGCCCAGAGTCCTTCGGGATTGGGCGGCCTAGAAATTTAATAAATAAATAAATAAATTGAAGGTACATACATGCACACACACACACACACACACACACACTTACACACTTACAGACACTTATAATGGTTTAAGGAACTGGGTGAAATGATAGTAAGTATGAAAGTGATACTCAGAAATATTTCAATTTAAATATAGCAATTTAAAAATTCTAGAAAATATGTTCTTAAAAAGGCACCCTTGTAAGTGTTGAAACTACAGTTCTCTGAATTGCCTGCCCACTATTGACTGGTTGGGATGTTTAGGTATTGTAGGCCCAGCACATCTGGAATCACTTGGCCCAATAGTTTATTCTCAAAATAAGCTGCTGTGATATTTCCCGTAGAGGCATAAATCCCCCAACTATAGGGCTATTCTGATAGGACATCTGGAATCAGAAAGTTAGTTCAGACAATGTGCCAACTAGGAACAGCCATTTTGTCAAATCAAATCCCTCACACAGCATCTCTTGGTAAAGCTGAAAGCATGAATACAGATTATTTCAATTTTAGAATGGTCATCCAGCTAATGGTTTTCAGGAATTCCAGAGAAAATTAGTGTTCATTATTTAATATAGCCTGTGAGCTTAATGCTTTGGTTTCAGATTGTTATTAGGTATGTATTACTGTCCTTCCTGACATTGTGGGGTTCTAACTGACTAACAGCTTTTGCAAACTAATGCTTTCTGATGGACAAGTGACCTAGTTGTAAGGACATCGTATCTTTTGTTTTCTCTGCAATTTGTTGCCCAAAAATGTTACAATAATGATAGAAAGTGACATTATTATGAAAGATAAGGATCTGCAACATTATTTTCTGCCTGACCTTTACAGTTACCAGAACAAGCAGCTTTTATTAGTAAAACAGTTCAAGCTTTTTATTACAAAGGATATTTGGCATTATTCCATGAGAGAAATATATAGCTCTTGACAGGGGAAGTTATTAACATTTTTCCCTCTCTTCGCTGGGCTAACATTTCAGTAAAAATAGAATCCTAGGATATTTTAAGATGAAGAAGAAACTTGACTGAGAGAGACAGGAATATTTCATAAATTATACTTTATAAATGTACTAATATACAGTTCTACATCATTGACAGGAACTTACCTAAAACAAATCAGATGACATATAATGTTCAAGAAGATACGTTGACGACCTTAAACCTCATGGCTGCACATATCCTGCAGAAAGGTATGTGTGTGTCTCTGTACAATATGTATCAAGCAATTTGCCAGTTTATTTTGATAAAATAATAGATTACAATTTAAGAGGAGAAAAAACAAGGAATTGTAGTTTTTTTAATTTGTTTGGGCTAACCTGCCATTTCACTACACCTAAATGACACTCTGGTGTCCTTCTTCCTAGATAGGTTGTCTTTTGTCCCACAATAATAACATTGAAAATTCCAGTTTTGCAGTGCTGAATCAGTAAATTCATCTATAGCAGACTTTATTAGCCAAAGCTGCTAGCTATAATGAAAGATACTTGTAATAATAGTTGTATACTTTGACCACCGAACCCTCAATGTTTCTCATGTCATCCTAATTGGACAAATGATAAATGAAGTACACAATTTCTCAATGGGTTGTCCCCATATGTAGAAAGGACACTTCAATTGCTTTGCATCAAATTAGAATATTGAGTTCCTAGTGGAGATCAACCTTGACTGTTCTTTAGAAGGCCAGATCCTGAAGATGAAACTCAAATACGTTGGCCAGCTAATGAGAAGGAAGGACTCACTGGAGAAGAGGCTAATGCTGGGAAAGATTGAGGACAAAAGAAGAAGGGGATGACAGAGAATGAGGTGGCTGGATGGAGTCACCAAAGCAGTAGGCGTGAGCTTAAAATGGACTCCAGAAGATGGTAGAGGACATGAAGGCATGGAGGAATGTTGTCCATGGACACAACTTTGCAACTAACAACAAGAATACTGAGTGGAGCAGAAAGAGGTTTTTGTTATCTATTAGAACACACTGAGTCTTTTTATATGTACTACTGCCAAGCTAAGTCTTCTGTATTTAAACTTTTAAGTCTTTAACATGTTTTCCCCCCAGACTTTAAATTTCTCCTAGTTTAATTTCAATCTGCTTGTTTCAGCCCAAACAACTGCTTAAGCCCAATTAAATAATTTTAAATCATCCGTTTCTTTTCTAAAATGTTAAGTTTGATATCTGCTGATTTAATAGTCATCCCATCAACTCCTTTAGCCATCCATTAATAAAAAGGATTATCATTTAAAGAAGGGGATGGGGTTTTTTGCAGTTACTATCCACCAAAGCAATGGATAAAAACCACAAGAAAGGAAGTTTGAGTTACATATCAAGGACACTTCCTGATGTTAAGAGCTTATCAACAAGTGGAATAGACTGCCTCTTAAAGTGCTGATTTCCCCATTATTGGAGATTTTCAAATAGAAGCTAGATGGTTTTCTGTCCAAATTTTCTGTAGCAGAACCTCCAATGAACAGGGTGTTGAATTAAAGGACTTCTGTGGATTCTTTCAAGAGCCTGATTCTGTGATATTAAGATCTTCTGATTGTGAAATGCTAACCAGAAGTACACTTGCCTGATGATTTTAAAATGACTTTTACATTACATTGAAGTTTGGGGACTAGATACTAGATATACTAGAGATACTAGATATTCTCATTTGTAATGGAATATGGAATGCAATTTAGATCAAGAAGAGATTGATATATCTGATCAAACGAAGATTCCCATTACCAGTTGCTTGAAAACAAAAATGAAAACCACGGATATGCCAGTTAACGTACACTTTTTGCATTCTTCTGTACTATTTTTTCTCAATACAACTGGTTTCTTTTAATGAAAAGTAACACTAAAATTAGAAAACGAATACATGAAAATCCTTTTGCTCTATTCATTTGTTGTCTTAGTATTCATTACTTTATAGGTCCGTGATGGTAAACCTATGGCACACGTGCCACAGATGGCATGCGGAGCCATTTGTCCGGGCACACGAGGCATTGCCCTGTCAGCTGGCAAGTGTGCATGCTGGCCAGCTGACTTCAGCCTTCTTTTGGGGCCATTTTTCTTCCAACCTTCATGCCATTCCTTGAAGCCTCTGGAGTGCGAAAAACTGGCCCTAAGGGCAAACATACTTCAGGTTTGCTTGTAGGGTCATTTTTTGCCCTCTGGAGCCCTCAGCAAAGCCTCCTGAAGGCCCCTGAAGGCTCCAGAGGGCTAAAACCGGCCCTATGAGCAAACTGGAAGTCCGTTCCCAAACTTCCAGTTTGCCCATAAGGCTGGCTTTTTATGCTCCGAAGGCTTCAGGGAAGCTCCTGAAGCCTCGGGGGGGCGCAGGGGGCTGTTTTCACCCTCCCCAGGCTCCTATAAAGCCTCTGGAGCCTGGGGAGGGCGAAAAAAGCACACAAAAAATGGGGAGGGGACATTGGTTGTGTGCGTATGCATGCTGGAGTCATGCACATAGCATTATGGGTGTGGTACGCCTGCACATGACTCCACTGCGCTCCCCCCACTTTTTGCACGCGAGCCATAAAAGGTTCGCCATCACTGTTGTATGTGGTAAAATAAGGAGGAAACAAATAAGAAATTATTTACAGCTGAATTCCTCTAAATAATACAGAAAATAAATACTCTCCTGTACTTGGAACCATCAGAAGCTGGAAAATAGACATCTTCTGGAAATAAGCTGGAACTCAATAGGGTCATTTCTGGAAATGATCATCTGGGTAAAGGATCGCAAAGAACTGACTTCATTGACCATTTTGTATGTATCTGTGTTTGCTGGATGGCATAATATTTCCACTTGCATTGGTTTCCTGGCATGAAAATGTTTATAGTGCTCATTAGCTAAGAGGATGTCGGCACTGGTCCAATGAACACAGATCTGCCTTCTGATTTTAGCCATTAAATTGCAATGGGATTCAGAGGTTTAACATTGTGGGTGTGAGAATAATAAAATGGAACTCCATCTTTAGCCCAGTTTCCATGGATGCAGATAAAGGTTATAGTGGCAGCTGCTAACTAGCTGCCTTTTTAGCTGTATTTCCGATGTAACCTATATATTTTTTATGAAAAATATGTGTGCTTATTTCATTTGCTGGTACTAAAAAATGCCTCTCAGACAACCTAATGTATTCATTCTCCTCAGATGACAAGTTATATGAGTTCATCATGTTGAGAACAGCCAAGATCTTTGTAGTACCTTAAAAAGTAATCAGTTCACTGAAGTATGATCTTTCATGGGTTATAGGCTATTTTTCAAGGTATCTATTTAGTGGTAGGCAATAGCCCTATAAGCCAAAAATAGAAAGAGTTAGCATGTTACTCAACTCCCAGTAAGGAATGAAATTTGTTGATATAAGCAACTGATTGTGGTGTATCCTTTACCATCAAAAAGTGGTTTCAGAATTAATTACAGGTAGTCCTTGATGTAAGACCATAATTGGGACCAAAATTTCTGTTGCTAAGGACAGTTGTTAAGTGAGTTTTATGACATTTCTTGCCACAGTTGCTAAGTGAATCACTAGTTGTTAAATTAGTAACAGAGTTATTAAGTGAATCTAGTTTCCCCATTAATTTTGCTTGTCAGACGGTGGCAAAAGGTGATCACTTAGCCCTTGGATCCTGCAACCATCAGATATATGAGTCAGTTTCCAAACATCTGAATTTTGATCACATGACCATGGGGATGCTGAATGGGTTGTAAGCGTAAAAAATGGTCCTACGTCACTTTTTTCAGTGCTGTTGTAACCTTGATGGTCACTAAACAAATTGTTATAAGGTAATGTTGTGGCAGCAGAGTCAAACAGTGAGGAGGTTGGGGAGGAACATGGGCTAATCGTGGAGGCTGGGCAAGGCTTGGACAAGGGCTCTGCGTTGAAGGCAGAGACGGCGCCGAGGCCGTCTGGCAGTGACCAGGTGCCTACAGAGCTAGACAGCAGTGAGGCAGAGGAACAGCTGGAGCCTGTTCCCAGTGTGCGCCTGTGCAGAGCTGTCAGAAGAAAAGAACAACTCAGAAAGCAGGATAGACTTAGGAGTAAAGTCAAGGGGGATTGGCCCTTCCCATAGGAAATAAAAGAGGAGAGAAAGGGGAGTGGGCTTTTGCAGGAAACAATTCATTCGTTCAGTTGTTAGATTCATTTCAGGAGTCCGAAGATCTGTCCGTGAATCTCAGAGACTCTGTGCCCAGTCTTTCCTTCCACAGCACCTCATTTGGAAAATATTTACATGGCAACTTTCCAAGATAGGTAAGGTCTGTAGTCATAAATATTCCTTTAAAATACTGTTTTCCAGTCCTTGCTGAATGTAAATGAGAGGAATTCACATTCGTTTAATAAAAGGGGTTTTGTCAGGACCAAGAGTCTGCCTCATACTTTTTCGGGAAGCCTAGATCAGAACAGGCAAGGACTACCTGTATATGAACGAAGCAAGGTGTCTTGAAACTGCTTTGTTGAAGAAGGTCAACAAGCTTCTTATTTGCCTTCCTAAAAAGGGACTTTTACTGTAGAAGGACTATCCCATGCATCTTACAATGTCCATGCTTTGTGAAAATCATGGGTACTGTAGCCTAGGTATAAACCTGATAAAGCTATTCTAAGTCCTGTATGACAAGGCCTTTTACCATCCCTTCATTCTGAGTTATATTTGGATATATTTGTTTTTTTTAAACCTGTCAGCTTTTCACAGGACATAATTTTTTTTCTCTTTTCTTTCCTTTCTCCTTTTTCCCTATCCTTTCCTTTTCTTTTTTCTTTTTAGATAGAAGACTCATATTCAAATACCCATTCAACCATGAACTGCCTGGGCAGATTTTACTAGCAATAGTTTTCTGTTTGGAAAGAACTAGATGGGATAATCTATTTCATAAAATTATAATAAAAATCTATTTAAAAAAGCATATTGGCCAGAAACATTACAGGAGGAATTATTATCATAAAACCTGCTGCAGCTGTGAAAAGTGGACGTAGGGATATTTGTTGCTCGGATTCTTTAGACAATTTAGAATCTCCTTATCATCCTCATCGACTTGAGGCAGAATTTACATAAACGTAGCTTAGAAAACAATAAAAGAAACAATAAAGCCTACCATAAAACCATGCTACAGAAAGAAAATGCTATCAAATACAATTAAATTGGGATAACAGGGCGATATATAAAAGAAGTGCTGGGAAAAGTCTTTTCCTGCTTATTTGCCCTTCCCAGGTGCTAGTTGATGCTTGAAGAATCTTATCTTTGATTTGTAAAACAAGACCTTCCCTGCCCTACTCCACAACATCTCTGAGATAAGTATAATCATCTATCATTATTGATAGTGATGTTTCAGGCTGGTTCTTGTACAAATGTATCCAAAGATATGTTTTATTATTTTAAAAAATGTGTTTAGAAATGTGCATTGTGTGAGTACACCATTTTTTTAAAACTGCAGATCAATGCAGCAGTATAAAAAAAGCTTGTGGATTGACAATATGTAGGGCAAGTTCTACAGTTGATTCATGCATCATTGCAAGAAATGTGACAATGTATTGCAGATATTGAATCTGTCTTTCTTCTCCAGTTCATGGATTATCCAAGGACTGCATTTCCAGATTACTATGCCGACTTTTGTACCAGTTCATTGTTTTTATTCTTTATTGCATCATCACACATTGTATTGATTGCTTCTCAGTGATGCCCATCTTTTGGATAATGCCAAAGCCAGGCCCAATAAACAAACAAAAAGTGCTTGATCTCTGTGGTATAGTTTGAGTGACACTGCTAACGACGGGTTCTTCTTTATTAAAAGTAATAGCACATTTCCGAAGCCATCCACCTGTATTATTGTCGATACAGGAATAACAATATTTAGAAGAACCAGGCATTTTCACTTCTGCCATATTTTTAATCAGAGGATTTTTGTCTTGCTCCTTGTTTACTGTTGATATTTTCTGGCTGATTGGAGAGGAATGACATTTTGACAATTTGCTGGAGCAGCAAGCACTGTACAAACAAAAGGTGCTGATGAAAACTGGGAACCCATTATTATGTAAATTGTGGCTGACTAATACCGATTCCATCTTCCAGTTACCATCCCCGAAACCAGTTTTACTCAATGATAATAATTTTCAATGATTGCAGACTTCAGAGAGATCAGAAATAGGCTTTCATTGTTGCATTTATCTACTCTGGGTACTTGACCCTTAATTAAATTCTGAAACTTTTTATACGATAAAGTAAAATACAGCTGACACTTCTCTTTAAGCAATGAGCATCGAGAAGAAAAGCACCTAACAGGGTAAAGGTATTTCAGTCTTGCATTTATTCAATAGGAATACATCTATCCAGGAGGTACAGTATGTCTTCTGAAAATGAGCTTGACATTTAAAGCAGATAAAAATGTATTCATTAGATTGATAACACTGTTGTTGCACAAGAATATGGATTTCTATTGTTACTATAACTAAAAACTGCAGACATTCTGTGGATATATAGAGTACGGATGAACAGATGTACCTTCAATATAGCCTGTGCTTAAAGAAACTTACTGACAGATTCTAAAAATAAAAAATAAAAAAAATCAAAGGTGGCATTCTTTGGAAGAAACTTGAATATGGAGATTGTAAAGTCAAAGTGCTCCAAATCAGGTGAGTAAAGCTTAAAATTCTTTCTAAAAACAAGTAGAACATGAAAACATGACACGCTACTAAACTACAGTGACATGACAGGTTGTTATTTTTTGGGGGTTCTGCTATGTTTGGTGGAATACAAAGAGCCCCTGGGAGTGAAAAGGTTTATTAAGTAATTAAATAGGTAAGTAACTGCAGTAAATAAATACATTTCAGGTAGTCAAATGATACATATACACTTCCTCATGTAATAAATGGCATCCTCTATATTAAATACACATGCTGCAGCATCTTGTCGAATATGCTAGATTGTTACACAAAGAAAAGATTTTTCAAGAGGTGGGGATAGGGAGAGTAAGCACCATGGGTGAAATTCAGCAGGTTCTGGGGAACTGGTAGCTGAAATTTTGAATAGTTCAGAGAACCAGCAAATACCACCTCTGGATGGCCCCAGAGTGGGGTGCGAATGGAGATTTTGCAGTATCCTTCCCCAGGAGTGGAGAGAGAATGGGGATTTTTCAGTATCCTTCCCCTGCCATGCCCACAGAACCGGTAGTAAAAAAATTGAATTTCACCACTTGGTAAGCACCCCAAAATGTGACATTCTCATCTGCAAAGAGAATTGATTATAATTATGTCATCACAGTCCACTACTGTCATCTTCTCTATGCTCACTGTATTTAGGGATTCTTAATATTTCAGGCACCTCCAGATATTGTTGATTCCAACTAATATCAAAACAACATGCAAGTGAAAGATGAAGGAATTGTAGCCAGCACCATTTAGAATGCTCAGTTGTCCCACTGCAAAACTAAAAATATTTAATTGTATCACTTTCCTTTGTAGTGATGGTTTGTGTGAGGCACATCTTACCCAGAACAATAAAATTACCGAACCCTTATGAAAGCTACTTCCAAACAGAGATAATTACAACTGTGAACATCTTTGGGACCAGTTCAAAGTACCAAAATGACCAATGAAGTCAACTTCTGTTAAGAAATTCCTCTGGACATAAACATGACAGTGTGAAAGATTATGGGCGCTCCACTTACTGGACTTGAAGGAAGATCAAAGTGTTTTGAAATCTGACATTTAAAATTTATTTGGATATAACACATTGCTAAGCATTCAGATCACAGAACCAATGAACTACAAAAAGTAATTACTAGAGTGGATTTCATGAAGAGTAGAAAGACTATTATGTCACATTAAATAACAATTGTATCCTTAATGATGTGTTTGACTATAATACAAACATCTGTCTACTGTTACAGACACTACAATCTACCTTTCTAATTACTCCAGTGGTTTCCTGTTCCCCTGCTAGAATGCTGTACTTTGAAAGTCTAGGCAAACATTGTGTTTGTGTGAGAGAAAGAGGGAGGGAGAAGGAAGGAAGGAAGGAAGGAAGGAAGGAAGGAAGGAAGGAAGGAAGGAAGGAATATAATATTAACTGTTGGGTTTCTATAAAATGCATTTGTTTCTAACAAATTAAAGTAGCAATAGCACTTAGACTTATATACCACTTCATAGTGCTTTACAGCACTTTCTAAGCAGTTTACAGACTCAGGATATTGCCCCCCAATAATCTGAATCCTCATTTTATTGACCTCAGAAAGGCTGAGTCAACCTTGAGCCAGTCAAGATTGAACTACTGGCAGTAAGCAGATTAGCCTGCAATACTGCATTCTAACCATTGTGTCACCATGGCTCGCTACTAAATTCATATTTAAGTCCTACCAACCAATGAAACTTAGTTTATTCAAAGTAACTTAACCTGTTATTAAATTCAGTGGAATTTTAACAAGATATGCACATTAAGATTAGAATCTTGGTCCCTAAGCTTGAAGTATTATAATAGTTATTTCTATGATCAGTTTACCACTTTTGATGATTACCATTTGGGTAAATGTTCTACCTCCTTAAATTGACTCTTCAACTAGCTTGAAAGTAATTATACAGTACAAAAATAAACACAATAGTTTTATACAGATAGAAGACAGACAGATGGACACACACACACAGAGGGAGAGGGAGAGGGAAACAGGGAGGAAAGGAGAGAGAATAGATAATAGAGGGAGGGAGGAGGGAGGGAGAGAATGCACTTTTTATCCAATTGACTCTATCACGTTGTGAGATTTTTGAGGACATTTTTCACATGAAACCATCTACTAAAAGAGGCACCTTCTCAGTAGTTGCCCTGCCAACATTGTCTTTTTGGAGTTACATTTTAAGCTATAATTAAGAGAGAAAAGCATTTTTAAGATATGGCTTGGCATTCTTCATGTATGCACTTGTTTTACCATTTAAAATCAGTGAAGCATGAAATGAAATGAATTTCAAGGTTGAATTTTAGGTTTTTGATAGTTTATAATCTTTTGGTGTCAACTAGTTTATTTTTTTATTATTTCCTGTTGTTTCATAAAACCCAGGATTTTTCCCTGAGTATACTGCAGAACATATAATTGTGTACTGTTTTACTGAACTCATACTTTCATAAGCTACTTTTTTTTTTCTAATGCCATACTTATTCAAAACATTAGACATCTGTATATACTTCCCACATTTTTGTAATTCAGTTTTTCCAAGCTAGTGACCCCAATTGTGGGCAGTTGAAAACCCCCATCCCTCTAGCCAGCATGACCCTCTAGGCCAGGGGTGTCAAACTCAAGGCCCAGGGGCCAAATCCCACCCATGGGGTGGTTAGATCTGGCCCATGGGACCACCCCATAAACAGCAAAGGACCAGCCCGCGTGGCCTCTGTCAGTCAAAATGGAGCTTGGGAAGGCTATAGGCAGCCCTCCTAAGCTCTGTTTTTGCTGGCAGAGGGTTGCAGGAGACAGTTGCAGCCGAAAACAGCTCAGGAGCCCATTTTCCCTGGCAAAGTGCTCAGGAGCCCCTAACATGAGTAACATCAAGCTAGCCATGCTTTCCCCCCCCCGGCCATGACCCCCCTGCCCTCCCCTAAGGTGAAACAAAACCTTGATGCAGTCCTCAATGAAATCGAGTTTGACATCCCTGCTCTAGGCTGTGTGTAATGAAAGTTGTGGTGTAACATGTTTGAAAAATTGAGGAAGGCCATTCTCATCTATAAAATTATTCTCAGTAGACAACAGCCTCAAGGAGATCAAGGTACATATTTTGTTACTATTTAAATGCATCTGTATTTATCATCTCAAATATTGTACCTATTACATTCAATTTTATGAAACCGACAGCAAAACTGTTTTTGCTCAAGAAATGACCATTGATTTTGTATGAAATTTGCTTCTGATTGAACGGAGGGGATGTCACTCATACTATTACCTTATGCTCTATAAAGCGGCATCAGAAGAAAGGAATTAAAAGACCATAAAGGTGTATTTTTACGCAAAATTGTGTCGATACACGTGCTGCATACATAATGTATTACTACATTAACAACTTAAGGAATAAACTTCTGCCTATCTGCAAATTCGTTCTTCATAACTCAGAAAGAAATTTGCCCAAAGGTTTTGCTTTTTCTTCAGAGCAAGTTCAGGATTTTTCACATTCGCTATGGAACCTTTTCAAGCTAGCTAATCCTTGTCTGATTGAGCAATCCAACAACCCATGTTGTTTTAGGCCAGGTTTATGGGTTATACTTCTTTATGTGAATTTTTGCCATTTCATGAGCACCATGCCATAAAAGAAAAGAAAAAAAAAACAGTATGAAAGCTTGGGGCAAAGAAAAAGGAAATTGAAAGGGCTGCTTCTTTCGGATTGATATTAATATTAGTTGCATATTTCTAAACAGCACAATTTAAAACAGGAGTAGTTCTCCCTCAGTGACTGCTTATAAGTCTGATAAGCTTGAAATGAATCTTGATAAGAGACAGACTGGCTTGCAGATATCAATTTGACTTGAGTGTAACAAAATGCATCTAAGTCAAATTGTCTTGCGCTTGCATTTTCTTTAAATTAGAGCTTGGAGGGAATTTTTGCAATGCAGATTTTTAAAAGTCAGAGTATCCAAGACAATATGAAGGACAGTATATTCAAGGTTATGTATCTGAGGTCTTTTTAGTTACAATGCAAGCTCTCAATGGATCTCAAATGGAGAAACTCAGTAGTGAAACACATTACTTAGAATGATGGTGGTTGTCCTTCTTTGGATATGGATTTCTTCAACCAAAGGTTAGACTGTCATTCCTTAGGAATTCTTTAATCTGGATTTATGCACTGAGCAGAGGGCTGGACTGACTAATTATATGATTCTTTTTTTTTTCTTTTTTTGGTTAAATAAGGGCCTGGAAAGTTTTGGATTTTGGTAGAAAAGTAACTGATATGCTATAAAATTCCCTAAATTCCCTTGTAAGTAAGCAATGCTGATATCTATGTAATAGTGCAATTGGAAGGTGAAACCATGACTGCATCTAGTTTCAACTTTTTAATGTTGTTGTATCTGTGTAAAAGTTTTTCAAATTACAGTCTACTCGGCTCCATCACTGAATTCATTCATATAGCAATAGCAGTAGACTTATATACCGCTTCTCTCTCTCTCTCTCTCTCTCTCTCTCTCTCTCTCTCTCTCTCCCTCCCTCCCTCCCTCCCTCCCTCTCTCTCTCTCTCTCTCTAGAACAATATTTTATACTTTAACCCTCTTAAGACATCCAGTCCACAAAGCCTCAAAATATAGCTGATGGGACATCTGCAAAAAGGTTATTTTCTTTGGCATTCCTGATCACAACTGTTTCGTTTGTTATTCTGCTTCATGTAGCTGTTAAGATGTACATGGAGCTTAAGAATGTAAGTTACTTAAAATGAAAACTATGATGTTGCTGCCCTTTGGATTCTGTATATGCAGGATTTTAAATAAATACTGGGTCAACACACTTCTGTCTTGAAACAAAAGGCCTTTCATTATTGGATTAAGTTAACCTTCAGCATCCCTAGGTACCTTTTTTATATTCCAGGAATCCATTACTCCTGCCCTCTGATCATCTGTATTGCAGATCCTGGGAAATTTTGCAGGTCTCTTGTTTTCTGTATTACTGTATGCAGGGTTCATAAACTGAAACCAAGATTGTCTCTGACAGTTAAGCTAATGCGAGAAAAAAGATTTATTTATTTGGTCATTTCATCAAAAAATAGACACTGTGTCTGCAGTTTATATGTCTAAAATCAAATGAACTACTTATATGTAGCAAAAATTCACTAGACCAATAGGCCTACAGTATTCACCAATGGTCACTTGTGAAATGAAGAATTTGTATATCTTTAGGATGTTCTTATCTGTAAATTAAGGGAAGGTGGGTATAATTAAGATTGTTTAATTAAGGTTGATGCTTTTAGCCTCTGAACAACTGCCTGAAGTGTCTTTCAAGACATAGAACCATAAATACTGTAGAAACTAAGGAGGAGGAACATTTACAGTTCCCTCCCAATGAAGCTTGCTGATCAAAAACTAGAATTAGCAATAAAATAACAGACTTAATAGCTTAATTCAACCTGATAAACTAGAAAAAGAGAAATTAGCCTTGCCTCTGGGAACAGAGAATTCCCTAAGGAAGGTCCTTGACTATACTGAATTGGAGAAGGTTACCATATGATGGGCCATACTAATTAAAGTTCTAAATGCATGATTCCATGACATTATGCCCCTTTTTCCACATTGGTATGGAACCACTAACCAAATTGACTACACATAAAAGCAGTAGCAGGATTAGCCATGATATACATGAAATCCTACCCAAATTTGTTTACAGTTGCACACCCATGCGAGTTCACACGTGCATGCACACACACACATACACACACACAGTACCAAGAAATAAAATAACTAAATAAGTTACCATCAAGATATAATGCGTAATTGTTTAATGATAGGAAAAGTAGATTGTTATGTATCCCTTAGGTAGTTTCTGTAGTCCTACTCCATAATTTAGAGTAATGGAGATATGTTTATGTAAATGTACTGAACATCCATGTATGCAGTGGTGGGTTTCAAATTTCAATAGAACCTCCTCTGTAGGTGTGGCCTGCTTTGTGGGAGTGGCTTGCTGGCCATGTGACTGGGTGGGAGTGGCTTGCCGGCCATGTGATTGGGTGGGAGTGGCTTGGCAGTCATGTGACTGGGTGGGCATGACCAACATGTAAAATGTGGTGAAACTCACTTAACAATGCTCTTGCTTAGCAACCAAAATGTTGGCTCAGAAATTCTGGCATTTGAAGCACGCAAGTCTTAAAGCTGTCAAGTTACAAGACCCTTGCACCCCTAACCCTTTAGAAAAAAAACCCCAGGGGATGTTCAAAGTTGACAGATTTAAGACTTGTGGACTTCAACTCCAAGAATTCCTCCTCTCGCTCTTCATCTTGATGATATCCGGACGGGTGGGGGGAGGGAACTGGAACTGGTTCTAAATGGCACTGTAAATTTGTGGAACCTACCTCTTCTATAGAAGAGGTTAGAGCTGGCAGGAACGCACCCCTGCATGTATGATACTATTTTATGCAATAGAAGTAAACCCTATTTAAATTAATATGGAATTATGGAATTACAAAGAAATAAATGAAATAAAAACATAAATTGACCAATATGCTTAATATAATCATTTGTAAGTCTTTCATCATCTTCTGTCCCATCATCTTAAAACAATTACAATTCAGTGGCAACATTTGGATGGGTATATGCCGGTTTGCAGCTTTGCACGGATCCCCCTCCATTCCTAAATTGGTGTCTCAAGTGTGCTCTCTTGGAATGATGGTAGTTATAGTCCATCACAACTGAGCATCTCTAAAACATTTATTTGGAGGCCTGTATTCAGTCATAGAAATGCATTAATACCTCAATGAAGGAACTACCAACTCAGACAAGCAAGCAAACAGTAAGCAATATCTAATCAACAACTATTAAGAACATTTCCACAAAACTAACAGGACAAGACACTTGTACATATAGAACAAACCCCATTGCCTTCTAGCACTGATGGTGTTACCTAATTGGGTAATGAAGCATCTGCACGAAAGCAGCCAAGCTCAGAGACCTCCAAGGGCCCCATAAATGTATTAATCTTGGTTACACAAGAATATAAACAAATATCTTCATATAACATAGATATTAATCATTATTTATTTATTTAAAATATGCAGATACTCACCTTCTTCTAACCAACTCTGCATGGCTCACAATTGTCTTTGCAAGATTGCAAGATTGTTTTTATCTTGGTCAGATTAGACTATTGGCATCTTAACATCCTTTTGATGTCAAAACTGGCCCAAGGAAGACACATGCCTCTGAATGTCACAGAAACACATGAGCGATTAGAATGTAGTATTGCTGGCTGACTCTGCTCACTGCCAAGAGTTCGATCCTGACCAGCTCAAAATTGACTCAGCCTTCCATCCTTCCTAGGTTGGTAAAATGAGGGCCCAAATTGTATACCATTTAGAGCTGGTTGTAAAGCACTATGAAGTGGTAAGTACTATTGCTATTCTGTCCCAATGATGGTCTTGTGTTTATCTTTGAAATCCATTGGACATTTTTGTGTGTGATTTTTCTAACTGTTATTCTTGAAAAGAAAAGCTGGGGAGCTGGGAACCTGCCACTGTTCTTTATCACAATTGTCAGCCCATCTGACGCTGCCTTTCCTAGTTTCTGGTGATAAAAAGCAGGACCTTCATGCAGATCAGTTTCCAGAAACAGTGTCTCAGTTGATGGGTTAACTGAACTCAGTTGAAGAATGGTGGCTTTCTGTAATATCTCTCCACATGACTTTTGCCTGGGCAGTGTTGCTTTTCTTTTGTTCTTAAGTCATGGTACCAGTGTTATGGAAAAATCCTTAAACACCGCTCGCATGTGAAGACTATGTGGGTGTGTGGGTGTATATATGGATGTAGCTGCAGTTTGTATGGCTAATGTTGCAGGGAAATGAGAAGGTCATTAGTGGTTCCACTCCACTATTACAGACCTCAAGCATAATCTTTATATGCTCTTTGCACCGAGAGGGCTAGAAAAACCAGTATCTTCCCGTCATAATGACTTCCAGTTTACAGCCTTCATTTGTTATATTTTCTCAATCGCTGTTGTGTTGAGATTAACTGCATAAATGGTCTGCAGCTGTCTGTTATGAATTAAGGGAGTTTAATCAAAGTATTTCTAATGTACAGCATAATGATAATACATGGGGGAAGTACTATTTAAGAGATAATGATGGTTTCAGAAGATCACTGTTGTAATGTTTAGTGCATATGCCTTCAGCACTGAATTTGTTGTTGCTCTGAATATGCTTAATGGATCAGTGAAAAGCTGCCTAATGTGGGATTGTTTGATGGGGCTGACAGAGCTGGAATTAGCCCATTGCTGTTTACTGCATACAGCCATTAAGATTAATTGCTGCCAGATAATTTTGACTGTTTTTATCTTCAGGAAAAAGTGTCACTAATGGGTTTATAAATTGGTTCACTATTACTAATAGTTAGGCCAGAGTAGTCGGATAAAATGTCAGGCACTCATTCTAAAGATAAAGGTAAAAAAAAGGTATAAAGCATTCTATGACTTGCTAGTTTTAAGCGATAATGTTATCTAATAACAGACAGACTGATATATGATGCTCGTTAATGCTATTTCCCGGGCTTTGGGTTGAACCTAATAGATGCTAATAAAGTCTTATTTGATGTCCCATTAAAGAGCTCAATCTGTTTTCTGCATTAATGCACAATGTTGTTTATCACATTTCCAGTGACTAAAACCTAGACCTTCAATCTGTTACATAACTAAACAGTGCAAAGCCTGAAGCACCTATTTTTTTGTCTTTGTTTAGCATCTCTGAGGCATTTCTATACAGAGATCAAATGTATATCTGTGTATGCCAGTTGAAATATTATATTCTACTTGTCTTCTGTGACAATACTGTGAAAGAACTGAATTAGATTTTCTTATGTTGTCTAAATATTATTGTTTAACAGGCCCTGGCACTATATGTTGAGTTTTGCACTTAGCAAAATTAGAACAGTTTTTCCAAAGCCTCCATTAGTTGATTTATAAGCCTTTTCAGTAATCAAGGGACAGCAGGTCTTACATTAAATTTAGCACTAAACCTGACTAAACTACACCCAGGATAGAGAGTATCTTCAAATGTTCCACATTTTAAAATAATGTTTTATTAAGGTTTTTCATTCCTGATGTTGCTATTTTTTATTATTTTTTAACATAGTGACTCATTTTCAAACATCTGGGAAGGATGTAGCACTCTAAATATGTACAGATGTTTGTGAGGGAATGAAAAAAATCATGAGCCTCATTAAATAAACTTGAGATGGGAAGGAGTTGATGAAAAAAGAAGTGAGAAGTTCAAGGGATTTTTCCTGTAGAGCAAAAGGGCAGGACCAATGATAAAGCAAAGGACAAAATTCTATTTCAGCAGATTTTTTTCAGGTTTCCTTTGACTGTTTTCCAATATCAATACTTCAACAATTCTAAAAAAAGGATGAATGGTACAACAGAAGAACAAAATAGAAATGAAAACATGGGTTAAAAATATCTGCAGGGATATTCGTGGGGGATGGTCAAAAAAGTCCAAATGTCAATCAAGGTTCTGATCAAAGCCCCACCCTTTTTTACATGTGTTGCAACATATATTTTAAAAATGGGTGTCACTTTGAGTATGCAGCCACTCAATCTTTTTTTGTGCCCTGCATAAACCTCTGAAGATACTTTCAACATATTGATTTGTTTTAATTTGATTTTTCTACCATATTATTCTTTCTGTCTGATATTTATGGTCTGATAAAATTAATGCCATTAATTTGCATGTTCTTTTCCAATTGCAAATAAACATAGAAAAGTTTCTAGCCCATATTATTAGTTGGCCATTTTCTTCTCCAAACATAGCCATGGTTCGGGAATAACTTCTAGCTTGCTACTGAGGATGTGACCTTGGGAATGCTCTTGTCTCTTGTCTCTAGTATTGTCATTTGGGAATATCTTCTTTAATCAAGAGGGACATGGTGGCTCAGTGGCTAAGATGCTGAACTTGTCGATCAGAAAGGTTAGCAGTTCGGCAGTTAGACTCCCTAGCAGTCTGAGCTCCTGTTATTGTCTCAGATTCTGCCAACCTAGCAGTTTGAAAGCATGAAAAAATGCAAGTAGAAAAATAGGAACCACTTTTAGGCCTCCTCCGAGTTCCATCAGCCAGTCAATGTCGACTGGCAACCACGCGGAGGAGAGCCTTCTCGGTGGCAGCTCCGACCCTATGGAACGAACTCCCTGTGGAGATTCGTACCCTCACCACCCTCCAGACCTTCCGCATAGCCCTTAAAACCTGGCTGTCCCGACAGGCCTGGGGCTAAAGACCTCAACCCCACCCGAATTGTATGAATGTTGTGCTTTTAACAATGTACTTTCTTATGTGTTTAATCTGTTTGTCCCCCCTTCCTTCTGAACTGTGAGCCGCCCTGAGTCCCCCCCAGGGAAAAGGGTGGCATATAAATAAACTACCTAAACCTAAACCTAAACCTTTTGGTGGGAAGGTAACAGCGTTCCATGCACCTTCGGCATTTAGTCATGCCGGCCACATGACCACAGAGATGTCTTTGGTCAGTGCTAGCTCTTTGGCTTTGAAAGATGAACATTACCCCCTAGAATAGGGAATGACTAGCACATAAGTGTGAGGGGAACCTTTACTTTTACCTAGTTTAATCAAAAAACTTCAAGGGTTTTTCAAGAAAGGCAAACAGCCTCTGAAATACCATCTGTCAACTCACTGCTAGTCCCAATAACTTTCTAATGGCTGAGAAAGACAGAAATGTTTTGGAGAGTTTTTCATAAATGAAGGAGCTGTATTGTGACATAGCTGTTAGGTTAATGCTTAATAGTTGCTTGATTATTTGTTTATTTAAAGACCACATCCCTGGGATTCCACCCTCCTCTTTTACCCCCTATCAATCTTCTGAAGCAGGTTCAACCTCAGGAAAAATGACTGGCCCAATGTCAGACAATGGATTTCTGAGTGAACAGTGGATTTGAACCTACACTTCTGCAATGCTAGTTCAGTACCTGTGCCATTACACAACAGTGCCCCCATGTCTGTTCTGTTTACAATGTTAACTGCCAGGAATCAATTATGGGATTATGGCAGTACAGAAACGGATACATCAATAAACTTAAAGGTGTTGCTTATCAGAAAAGAGGGAGAGCAATCTGCTTGCGATCTAAAACAGATTAACCTTGATTCCAATATTACTATTTTAAGTCTAATTTTCACTGAATTGCAAGGATCTGAAATAATCGTGTTCATTGTAGCAATTGTAAGGCAGTGTTTGCATCATCCTAATCCTTAGTCAAGGTGAGAAGGTGTTTAGTGAGCAGCTGCCAGCCCAGACCTGTGAACTGGCTTTCTTATTATTTATATAATGACAGACTGTGCTTAGTTGAAACCCATAAGTAGATGATTTGAGTTGCTTCAATCAAGTTTCCTGTTACATCTAAACTAGTCTTTCAGTTTGTATTCCAAGTTGAACTTATCTAAATTTGCATTTTTCAGAGCTGTTCATGAACCAATGCTTTGTTGCCCTTTGTAATTCATTTCTTTGAAATGGCAAAGCACCACTTAAAAGATAAAGAGAAAGCATGCACAAATTTATGGAGGGAAATGCAGAAAATACATTATATTTTGAAAAAACTGTCTGCAGAACAGTATATATTAGCTAAATTTTTCAATAAAAATCTAGGTTTGAAGAAAGGTGTACAAATATACATACAAATGTAATTCTAAATTTTAAAAAACACTTATGCTAGCATACAAATTAGACAAACTGAATTTATAGATTCACCTGTCCTTAAATCAAACTGACTGTATTGGATTACAAAAACTCTTGAATACTCCAGCATTTTTAGTGGAAATTCATATCAAAAGGGCTTCCTATTCTGAGATAGAGAGGATGAGAGAGAGAGATACTGTAGATTGAAAGATGATCGATTGATAGATCGCACATGCATACAAATTCTGTGCAGTATAATCTCCCATTTATCTTTGCCTTTGCTTTTTCTGCATTTATACTTCACAATATTTGCATTGAAGCTTCAATTTTACATTAAGCAATCTATTTCTGGCAACAACTATAAAGTGAGATTTTATTCCAAACTGACAAAAAAAACCACAGAGAAAATCAAAACTCTTATAAGATAGGTATCAGTGAAGCTGGCTTTTAATTTCTCCTCCTAGCTATCAAGAAAACATCTATTTGACTTCAAACCCAAAAAAAATCTAGGGGAAAAACAAACTATGATGTTTTATGGATGAAAACTGGACATTTATTCAACCATTTTAATTCCTAAATTGTCACTTAAATTCTCACTGTAATTGCAAAGTAATGCCATGCCATGTGTTTTCTTCTTGGAATAAAGAAGGTATCTAAGCAGGGGTGAAATTCAGCAAGTTCTGACAGGTTCCGGAGAACTGGTAGGGTAAATTTTGTGTAGTTTGGAGAAACAGCAAATACCATCTCTGGTTGGCCCCAGAGTGGGGTGGGAATGGAGATTTTGCAATATCCTTCCCCCAGGAGTGGGGAGAGAATGGGGATTTTGCAGTATCCGTTCCCTGCCACGCCCACCAAGCCATGCCCACAGAACTGGTAGTAAAAAAAAATGAATTTTACCACAGTATCTAAGTATATATTCCACCAACTCATCAACCCAGGAGAATATTATTTCACTTTAGAGAAAATAACAATATTTATAAGCAGCAACTTGATGAGGAAAGAAGATTGGTGAAATAAATGGTATAAAGATGGAGGTTTTATGAAGATGGTTGGAAAGTGGGCATTTTTGTACGGCAGAGAATGGGAACCCCTAGTTTTCCAGATGTTGCTAAATCACTGCCATGCCGGCCACATGACCATGGAGACATCTTCGGACAGCGCTGTCTCTTCGGCTTTGAAACGGAGATGAGCACCGCCCCCTAGAATTGTGAATGACTAGCACATATGTATAAGGGGAACCTTTACCTTTACCTAATACGTATGTTCTCTAAAAAGATACCTGAGGGTAGAACAAGAAGCAATGGGTGGAAACTAATCAAGGAGAGAAGCAACTTAGAACTGAGGAGAAATTTCCTGACAGTTAGAACAATTAATCAGTGGAACAGCTTGTGTCCAGAAGTTGTGAATGCTCCAACACTGGAAGTCTTTAAGAAGATGTTGGATAGCCATTTGTCTAAAATGGTATAAGGTCCCTGCCTAGGCAGGGGGTTGGACTAGAAGACCTCCAAGGTCCCTTCCAACTCTGTTATTGTATTGTTGTATTATAAAATATATCATGGTTAACTTTATAAGACCGTGTCAACTTCTGTTCACTTAAGCAATCGTTCAAAGAGAAGGCCTGCCTAAATATTTCATATACAACAGTATTTTAATCCACACAATTGCATTAAGTTGTAGGCTTTGGTTGAGGGGGAGTGAGTTTTGTGATGTCACTGTACAGATTCCCAAAAAATTAGGCTCGCCTAAATCTTGTTAACTTTAGAGAAATTTCTGGCTCTTATCCCCAGTATTATTGAGTTCCTTAAGTAGCATAGTCCATGATTGCAAAATGATAGTTCAGTGAACTTTTATGCAACAGCATTGTATATGTACAATTCAGATTTTCCCCAGAATAACATTTGTAAAATGGTGTCATTAAATTTTAAAACTGATCTGAGAACACTAGTGAACTAATATTGGTAGTTAATATAAATAATTAAATCTTTCCTTTTTACCCATTTTTTAAGGAAAATATTACCCTGCAATGAAAACATCAAATAGGAAGCTTCTCCCTTTCAGACGGTTTGAGGCCAATTCTTTCCAGTCCGCAGCTACTACATGAAACAATTACATAAGTTGATTTTCCTGTAAATTGCCAGAAATGAATTGGTACTTCATCATTAACCTTAAGTACTGAGCAAAATAAAATGAAATATTCCCACTGGCAACAGCAGAAGGAAGTTCAGTCTTCCCCTCCCCTATTTCTTCCTTCCTGGCATCTCATATCTTAAGAATATCTGCTTTTAAAAAAAAAAAAATGAATTTGAGCCAATTAGACAGAAGCTGCTACTGCTGTTGCTTCATCTTATGTTTCCTCTTCATAAAGTTTCAGTTCTGGGCTTCAGCACATACCACATACAGTGATTGGCTGAGAGCTGCATATTGTGTTCTAAGACCAACCTTGACTTATATTCGCTTTTGGAACCTATGGCAATGTATTCAGAATATTGAATAACAAAGAAAGGACTTGGGACGGATTTTGTAGATCTTCTAGTTCAACCCTTTGCTCAAGCAGGAGTCCTTATAACAGGAGTGTCAAACTCGATTTCATTGAGGACTGCATCAGGATTGTGTTTTACCTCAGGGGGGCAGAGTGGGCATAGCCAGCTTATCATTACTCATGTCGAGGGTGCCTATGGTGGCCCAAGCACTCCGCCAGAGAAAATTGGCTCCTGAGCTCAGTTTTTGGCTGTGATGGCCTCCTGCAACCCTCCCAAGTGCCATTTTCGCTGGCAGAGGCACTGCGGGCCAACCCTTCACTGTTTCCAGGATGGCCCCATGGGCTAGATTTAAGCACCCCATGGGCTGCATCTGGCCCATGGGTCGCATCTGGCCCACGGGCCTTGAATTTGCCACCCCTGTCCTATACCATCCAGACAAATGGCTGTCCAATTTCTCCTTAACAACCTCCATTGATAGAGCACCCACATCTTCTGGAGGCAAGCCATTCCACTGATTAATTGTTTTTACTGACAGGAAACATCTGCTTAATTCTAGGTTGGATCTCTCTTTGTTAAACTTTCATCCGTTACTTCATATCTTGCCCTGAGGTGCTTCAGAGAATAGATTGATCTGCTCCTCACTATGACAGGCCCTCAAATATTGGAAGATTGTTATCATTTCACCCCTAGTCCCACATTTTGTTACACTAGTCATTCCCAATTCCCACAATTGTTCGTTGTATGGTTTAGCTTCCAATCATCTTTGTTGCTCTTCTCTGCACTCTTCTCTGCTGTAATAATTTTCTGAACTGCATTGGTGTCCCAGGAGAAACGGCAACAGGGAAACTGAAGCAGCTATTGGCTGAACTGTGCAATGCAAGTGCTTCACTGCTTCTGGAGTGATTAGCCCAGCTATTCACAGAAGGCTCCAAATCAAATCAGAATATGAACAATGCTGTGGGCTATAAGCATTTGTAATTTTACCAAATAGAATGTATTTTCATCTTACTTTCTTCCTTCAAAAACAAAACAAAACCCACATCAGGCAGCAGGAATTCTGGATAGTACAATCAATTGCTCCCTATTCCTCCCATCTTCCACAAGGGAATTTAAAAAAATCAAGAAAGTGGCCATGACCTTGTGATCAGAGCTTGCTCCCTTTTTATATGCCACACATATTTCTTAAGAATGTGTGTGCTTTGGTAGAAAGTTTGCCCATCTCCGATTTAAAACAAAGCAAAAGGAAAATAAAACTACTTCTTTGCACGCTTGCCTGACTGGTGTGCTCCTCCCTTCACACCAAGCATTTGGGATATCAGCCCAAATAACCAGAGAAGGGATCCTGCTTTCATGTTTCAGCATTTCTCCTTCCTCATAATTGGTCACAGTTGTAAGATCACCTGTTTGCGAGATTGCATATTTGATTCATTGTAGGGAAGGTGGTTGTGTTAAGATTGAGAGTGTGGGTACTGTTCTAGCTCTGAGTTTTATACCATCTGGGCTCTCATTCCATCATCGGTGTGTGTGGTATAGCATTCTAGAAGCAGCACCGGCAGCTGGGAGACTCTATTTGGAAGCCATCAGATGTTGGAAATAATGGTTAAAATGTCATTTCCATAGTAGAGCATAAATATTCAACCACTTTAAAAATAATCCACCCAACTGTGTCACTAGCAAGATATTAAAATAAGGATGATGTCCCATACAGCAGAAGAACCACCTCATATTTAACATTTATTACTCATTCATCACCATCTGAAAACTTCTTTCAAGATCCACTTTAAGGTTAACATTCTATTTATCTTTTGGCATCTCAGCATTATACTCTTTCCCATAACCCAGCAGTTCTGATAACAATAAAGATGTCATAGTCCCAGTTCATAGGAGGAGGAAGAATTGGAACTGGGACCATGTGATGTGGATGGTACATCTCCCCTGGAACATCCAGAGAATTCAAGGGCTGAAGCTGATGCTGTCCCAGGTCCTCCAGGATTGGGGGAAGCAGTCAACCAGACAGGGAACCATCTGTCTTCAGGGAAGGATCAGCTGCAGATGGACATGGCAACAAGTCAACAGAACCTCTCTGTGGATGAATAGCTGCCTCTCTCATCAGATCCACGGGTGCAGAGAGTGGAGCAGAAGGAAGCTCAGAGGAGGCATGCAAGGCTGCTCACAAGGAGGCTGCCCCTTCTCACATGGATCACTTGGCTCAGGCTGATTTAACCAGAGGCCTGGGAAAGGTGTGTTTGTTGGGAACGATCATTTGTTTCAGCACTCTCTCCCCTGGTTTTTGAAAATCTTGACTTGTGGAATTTGACTCATGTTTCATCCTTGGATTTGCATACCTTCCTTTGTGGACTCTGACTCCTGATTATGGATTAATGGACCAGAGTTTTGCAAACTCTCCACCTGGTTTATGGACTTAGACTTTCTTCCTGTTTGGGGGCTTGATTCTGGTGATTAGTGGACCCAGCTAGTGGGACTGGGTTAAATTGATTGTGGGTGGTTGTTTTGTGGAGGTTTACCAACAGCCCTGGTCCCTTGTTGTGGTTTAGTGGTGCAAACTTTATTGGTGCCTAAAGATTTTTATCGCGACCTTTACCCAGGTATTTATCACGACCTGGGTGAGAACAAAAAAATTCACTTTAGAGTTTACTGAAAGATTGAATGTTCTTTTATTGGAAATGACTTTGCTTTGTAGAATCACCAGCATAAAATAAATGGGCCTTCCCAATGAAGATGCCATTTCATATTCACCCCTGTTTAACACCTGTCATAACTTGGGTTTACAATTGTGAGCCACTTTCACATTCCTCCTTTGCCAGTGGCATTGAATCTGCAAGTGTGGAAATGCTGTGACAAGGCAGTGAATGCCACTTCAGAAAGAATGATAAATTATTACATTTTGCTGGAAGGATAATCTACAGATTATTTCCATAGGATGAGCTTCTTGGAGTATCTTGTCTCCCACTTCCTGGAGATGAGAATCCTGGCATGATCAGATAAAGGAACCCAAATGCAAAACTGCTCTTAATGTAATGGAAATTTCCACTATCACAAGCATTAAAACATTTTTAAAATATGTTTTAAAAGATCATTGGCCATAGAATGCAAGCATGGCCCTTCAATAATTATCTCCCCAATGCCCGTGTTCCTTTTTGTCAAGACCACATGCTATGGAAGCCTGGCATGATTTATGAGTCTGGCTTCTTTGAAGAATGGGTTCTTGCTACTCTATCAGTCATATCAAAATGTTGCAAAATGAAACTCCCTGTTTCTTTCTAGTCCATCTAGTTTATATCTTTCAGAAAGCATATATCTAGTTTTTCTTTTGTTTCTGATCATGCTTAGGGAAGACCCCTTAAGACATACAGTATCTGGATATGTTGGAGTACCCAAAGGCTGAGTTATGGTGTCCAACAACCTCTCCATGCACAGAACTACTTTCCCAGAGACATTGACAAGAAACAAGAATCACCGGCCTAGAGATTTATTGATCCTTAACCAGGAGGTTGTGGAAAACTAGGAATAACAATTCAGGATTACAGTTTACCATTCTCAGTGTATAAAACACATTTTAGGGAGGGAAACAGGGGGAAGTGAGGGAAAATAAAACCTGATAGATTTGTTGGGTCTGTTTTACAAAAATGACACATAATGCCCCAGAACTGCACATGGAGGCTCAACCAGGGTTGGTGAGGAAATATAGTATACAGGTGAGTAGGTATTGTATATGCCTGGAAGCACAGTCTCCCAGTTGAAACTGCCCTTTTCTGCCCATTAACGATGAAATCTGCATTCCAGCAAAGCTACCTTCTGCAATAAGACTATTCAAAATGGTATGCACATTGCTTTAGGCTTCAACTAAAAATATGCAAAGCATTCCTCCTTTCTTTAAATCAGCTGATGTTTTTCATGTACGATCCATTATTTTCAAGTTCCTGAATCATGAATGTTCCTTCTATAGTTTCACAGTATTTTCATGGCAAAGATGCTGTCCCAGGTAAACACTTAACAGTCCTTACTGGCCTTTTCTATGCATATCAAAGAGGAATAGCACAAAGCTGCTCTGTTCCTTATTCCCAATGAATTAGTCATAACACATTGTGCTGTTTTCTGATTTAAGATGATGTATGAATTCGACTACTATTGCTTACATATGAATCAAGTCAATATGGCTGGTTTGAGAAACCAGGATTTAAAAAACAATTGATATGAGGGGTCCTTGGTGCTCCTTAAGCTTGGTTTTTTTCTTACAGATGTATCATTATCTAAACTACTGATGAAACATCTGCAAGAAAACAACCAAGCACCAAGGACCCCTCATTTCAACCCTAAATTACAAATATTCTCTTTATCAAAACAATTGATAGCCTGGTTGTTTTGTTTAAACCCAGCAAATGAACCTCCGATCTGGCAGTCTAAATAGGGCTTTAATACCCTTTCCCCCAAAAAATAAGCCCTCCCTGGATAATAAGCCCAATCGGGCTTTTGAGTGCATGTGCTGAAATAATCCATCCTCCAAAAATAAGCCCTCCCTGAAAATATTGCAACACAGCAGCAGCCATGAGGTGACCATGTTCGTCGCCGCCTGCATCTCAAAAATAATAAGATCTTTCCGAAAACAAGGTCAAGCACTTATTTCAGGGGTCAAAAGAATAGCAATAGCAATAGCAATAGCAGTTAGACTTATATACCGCTTCATAGGGCTTTCAGCCCTCTCTAAGCGGTTTACAGAGTCAGCATATTGCCCCCCAAAACAATCCGGGTCCTCATTTTACCCACCTCGGAAGGATAGAAGACTGAGTCAACCCTGAGCCGGTGAGATTTGAACAGCCGAACTGCAGAACTGCAGTCAGCTGAAGTAGCCTGCAGTGCTGCATTTAACCACTGCACCACCTCTAAGACCCTATCTTATTTTTGGGGAAACACAGTAGTGGTCTATAAGCTAAAAAGGCAATTGGTAAATTATTAGATATGTAGTACTTTAGCATCTTGTGGATATAATTTTATATATTTAGATAGTCAAATCTAAATAGGATGTCTAACTCCAAGGACACACTACTTCAGTTGGTTTGCGTGTGTGTCCATGTGTGTGTAATCTTTTCAAGCGAATGATAGCAATAACATTGTTTAGGGAAATGTTTAAAGTCTTCACCATGCTTGAGATTTAAATTTATTTTGAGCTAATAAATTATCCCCTCTCAGATGTTGGTGGGAACTATTCACAGAAATCTTTTGAAAATGAAACGGCATGTGCCATAATGTATCCAATTGAATCTTGAAGCAATTTGCAAATTGTGCAGTTTGTGTAGTTTGTAGCACAGGGTGGTCAGGAAACGTAAGTAAAGGCAGGCAAGGAGGTCAAAGTGGCTGCCCATGGGAATTGTGGGGTGGCATTAATGGAAGTTTCCCCCATTTCAGTGTATGTCAGATCGGTGGATAATTACTTTTCCGCAACAATGTTTAACAAATGCCCTTATCTGAAGGCCAGGTCCATTTTCTCTACAGATGGAAAATGCAGTGGAAGGGGAGGAAAAGTTTCTGTATGTATGTGTGTGTGTGCCAGTGTAGGAGGAAGGAAGGAGTGTATATGTGTGTGTGTGTGCATGAGTGAGTGTGTATGGAGTTTATACAGCTGTAATCAGGGAAGTGAAGAGCAGATCTGGTTCACTTTGGTTGGTCTGGTTAGCTGAAGCACAAAGACCCCCTTCATCCAGAAAAGGACTGTATATTACAGAAGCATGCTTATAAGAAATATATTTTTCAGGCTATCAATTATTATATTTGAACACTGCATCCTGGCTCTAGGGAGCCCTTAGCAAGCTGTAGCAAAAATCAATCCAGTTTTACAACTTTTACCTTGGCAGTTCTCCAGCTCTTTATCTATTTCACCCAGTAATTTAAAGATGCCGTATCTCTTTCCATGGCATAGATATATTCAGAGGCATGGCATGTCCTTGATATTAATAATAACTCTCACCAAACATGTTGTGTTTAGAATAATTTGGTTGGACAGATATTCACTCAGTGAGTGCTTTTATCCCACCAGTCTAATTTCCTTGGCCTACTCTAGGGTATTGTATCAGGTACCTTATATCCCTGTGCTCAACCCCAGATTTAAAAGAAATAGAACATGAGAACTCCTTATTTTTTCTTCTTCTTTCACACATTTGTATTTTGCCCTTTCTCTTAAAATTACAAGGGCTGCATGAATGAAATATCCAAATCTATTCTTATAATGTCAACATAAACTGAACTAATTAGTTAAATAAACAACCCTGTGAGGTAGACTAGGCTGAAAATGAGAATAATTAGCTGCTCAGAAGCATTAAGGGAGTGAGCAGCTGTTACCATGCTAATGCGTTCAGTTTTCCCGTAAACAATAATAGGAGCTTCACTCAGGGAGAGTTTGTGTGGTGTTCTCTGCCACTTAGGTAGGTACACATGGAAAATGTGGCCGCTTGTATCCAGTGTGATCCAAGAAAACAATTTGGTAAGATAGGTGCGATATTTTTCTTCACATGCCACTTTGCTTGCATCCATCACATGTCTAGATTTCATGGGAAGGATTTCAGGGATTGATTTTTAAAGTCAGTGACATTGTTCTCTAGAAAGGTGACTTTCTTTCCAGATGGCAATAAAATATGGCTAACAAATACTTGCTACATTAGTCTAGACTCTACAAATACCAGATGCTAGGCTTCAGCTTCATCTGAACTAAGAAGGTATCAACATAAAAATAGAAAATACAGCTTACAGTTTCTCATTGATTCAAGCTGGCATTTATCACAGATTGTTGTCTTAGAAAAGTGTATCTCGACCATTTCTTGAAATTGTAACACTAGTCAGAAACGGATGTAGATTTGTTTTAATGAAAGGGTTTTTTTAAGAGCCACTGATGTGAGCACTATGCATGGGGCAAACCAGCTTTGATGACTAGAAAATAAAATGTACTTAAACAAAGAAAATACAGCTCTCCTGTACAATAGATACATGAAAGGACAACTTATAGTAACAAAGGAAATGAAAATATGAAGATCTGAAATGCTACAAATAGAGCTTGATCAAACTCAACTTTTTGAAAGGACCACAATTTAAAATTTTGGTACAAAGAGAATTGTCCCTGGTGATGAGCATCTCCAGGTGAAAAACAGTGCATATCTTGTGTTCATATACCTAGTAAAGTTAAGCAACCTCTGCATTTTTTAACATCTTTTAACATCTTTTCAATTTCTAAGATTTGAAATCATTAAAATTTGTTCCATATTAATTGTTCTGTGGACATATATCTTTGAATATGAGTCAATAGAGCTTCCATGCTACAAATGAAGGTGTGTATTATCAAAAGTGTCAGTGTTTTATCACTTTTGCTAGAGGTCACAGTTGCTGCCCAGTTAAAATGCATATAGTCACAGCTGTGCACTTGAGAATCTTTCACCAAGATCTGTTATGCCGATATGAAGGAAAGACAGAAGTCTGGAGACAAATTTCAATGAAATTTCCATCCATGATTGGCACTTGGGAAGGCACTTGACTGGACCTTTATTTTTACAAAGGAAAGGAGCAAAAATGCTTTGAAAGGGATTCCCTAAGAAACAGTTAAACACTACTACTGCTCTTAATGAGGATAATCTTCCTTCTCCTCCTCCTCCTCATCATCATCATAATCATCATCACCTCTTCTTCAAGTTAATTGCACCATTCTAGCAATCACAAAGAAGTTGACATGTGACTTGAAATTTTAGCTGTCTCTGACAACAGTTTCAGCTTCCTTCATCCTTCCTCACTTAATTGTGTCTTCCTAAAAGACTTGACACTGTGGCCTTATTTTATAAAAGCAATGAAAAGCAAAACCACAGTCCTTCCTTCTTATAAGTGGAAGGGAAAATAAAAACATTTAAAAAGGAAAAATATGGGAAATTTATCAGGAAATTCATTTTTTTTAAAAAAATCTGTGTAGTCATATTTGTTACCATGGGAAAATATTATTATCCTACTCTGCATTGAATTACTGTGCAATTTTCATCCTTAGGGACTATAATAGTGATTTTCAATGATGATAATTAATTTACATCAGTATTTAGGATTTGAATAAAGATTGAAAAATTCCACAGCAAAAAATAATGAACATTAATGGTCTATCAAGATCTGGATGCTGTGAAAGCTATAGTGATTATTGTAAAAGCAACAATGCTTAAAATATACAAAAAAGGATATCAGCAGAAATGACAATGTAGAAAGGACAAGATTCATAGACTCAAAATAGCCTTCAATCTGTGTTCTCTATTTATTATTCTTTAAATGCCATCTCTTCCTGAGGTTAGTAACCACTAATATCACTTGTTCTTTTGATGTTTCTGTATCATTTTCAGGCATTGATTATTTTCCTGGGGGAATATAGAAGAGGTGTGGTAGCAGCTTTTCTGACTAACACATTTTATTAAAAGACATCAGCTTTCATGAGCTGTAGCTTACTAATCACAAAAATGTATACTTTAAACAAAATTGGTTAGTCAGAAAATCTACTACCAGACTTTTAATTTTGGCTACTATAGTCTAATATGGTAGTTATATTCCTACAATGTTTAGGAAAATGTACTGCAATAGTTTCCCATTGCCTTCCATGTGGCTATTTCATTGACAAATCAATGTATTTCTTCAATGCCAAAGTATATACTTCACTATAACTGTTCCAGTGTACCCCCTTCCATCTATTATTGCTGTTGGTAGAGTAACTGCTCTCTAACTGGGCATCTTTCTTTACAGGTGGCATAACTCACTAGGTCACAATGGTCTCCTTGGACATATGTAGTATTTTCGTCTAATCAGTAAGGTATTTCAGATTCATCTGTACTTTATTTCAATCATTGACCAAACTACAGGAGTAGTGTCTATATCTTTGTATATTCTGCTAGTATTGTTCTTAATTGGCCACATTTTTTTTAACTGAACGGGCTTACTAACCATTTCATTTTATGGCCCTTTTGTCATCTGCAACTTCATAGATATACCTTAGAGTCTAAAGTTCAGCTCTACATTTAGAAATACCGTATGTTAAAATTAAGCTTGCAGCAGAAAGGGCTAGGCGAACCTAATGTGAATCAACCACATATGAAATGAAATATAATTCTGGATCTTCTAGAAATTAAGAATGTGGGGTTTATTTCTGGTAAAAGAGTCTCAAGGTAATATTTTGTGAAAGGGTTTTGCAGCTGGAGATGGAAAAAGAGGATTCTAGAGAATGACTTAATGATAGACAATAGCAGTTAGTGTGAGAAGTTGTTCTCCAAGTATAAAGTAAAGTGTGGGGAGGTGTTCCCAGAGCAAAGGGCTGGTTAATAACCCATAATTAGTGTAAAATACCTACAAATTGAAGAAGGAGATTTATAATCCCATCTGTTTCTGTGGGAAGAGTGACACTGTATAAAACACATATTCACCCCCAACTTGGGCACAAACAAAAACACTCACAAAATTTAAATTTTGTAAATTCCAGACACCCAACAGCCTTATGTGGAATAATATGTGGAATACTCCCAACATTGTTTAGTTTTCAAAATTCCCTGGTGTGAAAATTAGATCAATCTCAAAAACAGCCTGGGATATTTTAGTAGCTCTGGTAATTCTACCATGTCATCAAAGCATTTGCCATAGTATTCTGTTTTTGTTTTACAATTTCTAGGTCTTAAGCAGAACCTCCATGATTCCATCATTTTCACCTAAAGAAAAAAAACCTGGATTATAGAGCTATTATATCTAGGGCTAAAAAAACTCAAAAAAGTTAGGTTCCTGTTAATCTTATCAAATAGCCTAGATACATGGAAACTTATTTGAAATTCCTTGCAGTCCCAAATAGAAAAGTGGTTATTTATTTTTAACTTGTTTATACAGGATTCCTATGACATTGTCCTTATTACCATATTTGCAGTGAATAAAAAAACCAAGTGTTCAGGAAAGAAAATGGCAAGGAAGGAAAATAGTCTGACTGATGCTAAAACTCATCTATGTTCTTGGTTTATAGGTACACTTGTGAGGTAGAAGTGCTAAGGGGCAAAGAATCCATCAGCAGGGCAGCTGGAGGCAAGTTGCAGGGATGATAAATAAGAAATTGATAAATTAGCATATTGCTGTAAGCCTTCCTCTATGCTGGCCCTGCTGAAAAAAAGAGTGCAGGTAGGCAGTCGCTGGGATGGAGAACAAGAGGGAGCCATTTTCCTCCTTTCTGCCGCTATAGCAACTATCTCTGGTTCTCCTCTGAAGTGTGTTCTCTTCTGACTTGACTTTAAATCTGACTATAGAAGAATTCAGGGTCATAATAATTTGTCTTCCACTGAAGCCAATCAATACATGTTGCAGAACTTAATAAATATTCATGTTCTAAACCAAAGAATTGTCAGCTTCAGCAATAGCACTCTAGTCTTAGCCAATGCTTTGCTGCTGGTTTCTAGCCGTTACAGTATAAATTTTACCAATGTAGTAAAACGGGGTGCAGGCTTGTAGTTGTAAATAAGGCTGAACTAAAGAGTGGTATGAATTTCCCTGACCATTTTTTGTGGGTAAATAAAAAAAATCAAAGAATGCAGTATTTTTTTAATCAAAAGAACTAGAATCTTTAGAACCCATCAAAGTAGCTGTTCAGTTCAGTTAGTCTCCTTTTTCTTACAATAGTTTGCATCAGAGCCATAAGCCTGGGAGAAAAGGTTACATTTTAAGGCTAATCATTTGCAGGACCTTAGAGAGGTTTGGAGATGCTGGTTCAAACATGCCCTTGCTGCTTCTGTTGCAGCATAGAAAATCTGGGAACTCAAATGATGCACTTATCACCAGACAGAATGGACTTTCCCCATCTAAGTCTGCTCGCCCCTCCCAGCCTTCTTGAAATCAGATCAGACCCACTATATTGCTTTTTATTATTTTATTTTATTTTATTACCAGAAGATGGTAGGAGACATGACAAAGCCAGCCCTGGTTGGAGGTGGGAATGTAGAAGCTGAGCTGCTATATGTCACATGTCAATCTGTGTGTACCTGCTAATGAGGCTGACATGTTGGGACGAAGCAACCCAATTTGCATTTACCATGAAAGTGAGACATTAGCTGTATGAATACTAAGAGGTCCAGATGTGTCCTAGCAAGACTACCACCCCTGAGAAGTTGATGTATATTGACACCAGATTTTGAGGAATGCTATTGCTGAATGGCCCAGTCAGGCAAAGCTGGAGAAGTATCTGTGCTGCAGGAAAATTGGATCATCAATGAACAATAGATCATGTCCATTCAGCACTGATTCAACACTCATTCTTTCTCTTAAACCATTCACAGTGAATAAGCAAATAATATTGTTAGTGAATCCATCTTTTGATGCTGTTGTTTGTGAAAAAAAGGCCACTGCTTGGAAAAACATTTTACTGGCTCAGTGCTCTAATCTCAAAATTAAGGACATATATATAGATATAATAGTGGGGACACAGTGGCTCAGTGGCTAAGATGCTGAGCTTGTCAATCAGAAAGGTTGGCAGTTAAAATCCCTAGCACTGTGTAATGGAGTGAGTTTCCATTACTTGTCCCAGCTTCTGCCACCCTAGCCATTCGAAAGCATGTAAAAATGCAAGTAGAAAAATAAGAACCACCTTTGATGTGAAGGTAACAGTGTTCCATACGCCTTTGACATTGAGTCATGCTGGCCATGTGACCATGGAATTGTCATTAGACAGTGCTGGCTCTTCAGCTTAGAAATAGAGATGAGCACCGCCCCCTACAGTTGGGAATGACTAGTGCGTTTGTGCAAGGGAAACCTTTACCTTTGGCTTAAATATAATAGATAAGAGTACTGGGGGGAAATCCATATTTGAATGAACAAATGAAAGCAGGTAAAGAAATTCAATTCCACTTCTGAGTGACTCAGCAGATGTGGAGGAGTGCTTTGAGGTAAGCAACTAAATCAAATAACTCATGATCGGGTTCTTTCTGCACAGATATCTCCAATCCATGACCAGTTACAGCAGTGGTGGGTTTCAAAAATTTTTGGAACCTCTTCTGTAGGTATGGCCTGCTTTCCAGGTCCATTGGTGGAACCTCTTCTAACTAGTTCAGTAGATTTGATGAACCAGTTCTACCGAATAGGTGCCCTCCTCCGAGTTACAGCATTTTAAAACACAAAGAGAGGATTGAACATGGATTGATATTCGGCCCTCCCTTGCTCCATTTCATAGAGGATGGGATCATGATGAAGCTTAGTTCCAACTGACTAACTAACTATAGCAGGATCCCCTGCTATCCTTTGGCTCATATCTGAATGGGGAAGCCCATTCCCTAGCTAGCCACTTGCAAAGGAAGAGCTTTCATAATGATTGGAAAACAAGATAAAAGAGCATATGCACAATCCTCTCTGCATTGAAAGAAGGTGGTATATAATAATTTCTTTTCCTTGCCTCCACACTAGCCAGAAGCTATTCAAGAGACTGAGAAGCATGTGAATCCAGCTGACTCTGAGAAAAGACTACCTAGCCTACTTAACAGACTTGATATAACTCTTGTCAGGGAACTTTTACAATTTTCAAGTTTTGTTTGTGTGTGTGTGTGTGTGTGTGTGTGTGTGTGTGTGTGTGTAAAATACCTCTCTGAAATCCACATGGCTTTCATGTCCTGACTTTGTGAGTTACATAGAGTTTGACAACAGACTAGGTTGCTGCTCTAGACCAGTGATGGCTAACTTTTTCTGAGCCGAGTGCCCAAAGCACAAGCATGCCAAAAACCCCAAAATGCAATGTGTGCCCCCTACGCATGCACTCCACCCCTACACATGCATGCATGGCACCCCACACACATGGCACAACCCCCTGTGCATATGCGTGCAACCCCGCACATGTGCCCTGTCTCCTGTGCATGTGCATGTGACCCCCACATTCCCCACACACATGCATGTGTAACCCCCCCGTGCATGCCCCGCAAATGCACAGCAGATACCCAAAGGCCAGATGGCCAGACGGGAGGTGCGCGTGCATGCCCGTGAAAGCTGAACCTGGGGTGACAACTCAGGTGCCATCAGAGAGGGCTCTGTGTGCTTCCTTTGGCACGTGTGCCAAAGGTTTGGCATCATGACTCCAGACTCAAGCTCTTTATAACAAGGCAAGTTGTCTGTTATGAATACAAGCTCTTTATTCAAAACGATTTATCTGCAGGAAGTGGAGTGTCCCCCCTGAAGCATGAAGAAGAAATACTTTACTGAACATCCTCTTAAAAATCCCTATTCTGAAAGCCTTGAGATATCTGGACCTCTATGTTTCTGGAATGGGATCAAATTATGGCAAGGCCAGAGTGAAAAGATACTTCATTTTCCAGACAAGCCTCGACCATGAATGTTGCATAATTCGACTATGACCATGAATGTTGCATCATGTGAATGGCTTTTGGAATTAACAAATGCTTGGATGCTAATGTAATCTACTCAATTTAATCTCAACATTTCTTTGCTCACTTTTCTGCCTTCCAGAATCTGGCCAATATTCTAGTCTTTAAGCCATTCTCATGATTGAAAAAGAATGCAATCATTTTATTGTGTTGTGTTCTAGTTATGCTGTGACATTAAAACAAGAGAAGGAACAACCAGAATAGTGAGAGATCCAAGAAATAGTTGTAAATATGAGCAAATGATTATAGAGAGGACTTCAAGTATCTGAAAGACACCAGAAATCAGAAGCAGAGCCCAGGAATAAAAATTATAGGGCAGAAGATTTCATGAAGGAAAACTGCTGTCTGTTAAGACATCTATCAATGGATCAGTCTTTCTTAAAGCACCAGATTTGCTTTCACTAAATAAATTCCAGCAGACATTGGTTTGAGGAGCATTGAAATACACTCTGTTCAGCTTTATTATTATTTTTAATTATGTATTATCCATATTTTGTCCTTTGCCTTTCTGAGTTGAATAAAAGTCTTCACATACCATCACATCTGCAGATGTTGCCATTAGAAGTGGATGCATGGTTGATGCCTGATGAGTTGCAGGTTGTTTGATCTTTATGCAGATACCAGTACATATGAAAGCAAGAGCAGGAGTGTCATTTGGAAGGAGAGCATATATTGTCTATCTTATTGCTTTATGTTGGGCAGTTAAGCTACTTTCCTCATTTTTCAATTGCTTGCTATTACTATCCCACTTTTTTTCCTATCAACCTAACCTATGTAGCAATGGACTTTTTTTTTTTGCCTAGCAGGCAATCCAGCTTCCTGAGTGAATGTGACCTGCCCACATCTGCTGCAAGTTCTGGCAAGCATCAATACCACAGGAGTGTGCGATTTTAATTGATATGATATTCCCCAGAGCAAAAGTACAGGCAGCTGAGCTCAGTCAGTTAAGGGTCACATGGCCAATAAATGTAGCCTGGCAGATCTGGACTGCAGAAATCCAGATTACTATTAAATGTTAGTGTAGAGTTTAAAGTCTTCCTTTGCTGCCATTGAATCGTCATTCAGATTTTTGCAGACAAAATCTGGTAGCCTTAATTTTTATTTTCCTTTCCAAGCATTCTTTGGCTGGCTTCTTGTTGCTAACCAGTTTTTTAAAATAATAATAATAATAATTCTTTGGAAAACATTAATGAAGGGGAAAGATCCTGAAGCAACCTTAAAATAAAAGAGTGAGAAAATCTGCAGAATTGGACAAAAGAGAAGAATCAAACACTGTGCATATGTGGCCAATTCATCATCAGATGCAATAGGAAGAGGTTATACAAAACATATAAATGCATATAGATACTATTCAAAATCATCTTTTGACTTTCTATAAGAAGACAATGCCCATTAGAGAGGTTTGCATGCTTACATTTCTACTACATATGTCTCCTCTCCTCTTTCCACATTGTTTCCATCCTATCACCACCTATGGAAGTATTTCTCAACCGTGGCAGCTTGAAGATGTGGTACTTCAACTTCCAGAATTCCCCAGCCAGCCTTGCTGGCTGACAAATTCTGGAAGTTAGAGTCCACACTGCTTCAATTTGCAAATGTTGAGAAACATTGCCATAGGTGGTGATAGGATGGAAACAATGTGGAGAGAGGAGAGGAAACATATGTAGTAGAAATGTAAGCATGAAAACCTCTCTAATGGGCATTGTCTTCTTATAGAAGACACTTACTTATGGAAATATGATTTAGGACTGCCACATATTGTTAAAACCCAGGGAAGAATTATAGAACACAACCACTTTATCTGTGCTGATCTTATTTATCATTAGGAGGAGTTTTTCGTGTTAAATGGTTCTGAAAATGAATGTACATCTCTTGAGTTTATTTACCAGCAGTAATACAAATTCTTAGAAAATCCCAGATTTTTCATCTATGAGATGGAAACAGTATTTGTATTATGATAGGAATCCCCTTATTGTACACTACTTCATTGTGTTCATTCTAATATATATTTTTCTGCATAATATCTCTTGTTTCGAGTTCAGTTGGAGAAATAAAAGTAAACTGTGATAGCCTTAAAGATAATCACTGGGGAATCCCTGGGAAAAACTGCTAAGTGAATCCCTCATCTTTCATCTTACGTAGTTCTCCTTCATTCTGCACATTAATAGAATCAAGAAAGCATGAAGAACATAAAATTATAATGCTTTCAGCCTGCAACTTTAAAATCGAGATGTTTTATTCCCCTGGTTTATATTCCTGGGTAAATTATCCATCACATGGTCCATCTACTTGATATGGTTTTTTGCTGCATAAGACAAAGGGCAATATGAAGTTCTTTGCTCTCCATATTTGAAAACTACTGATGCCATTTGAATCTTACTTCAATACTCAGTTAAGACTAGCATCTTCTACTAAACCTGAGCAAAACTGCTTAATTTCTGTCGTAGGACACAGTTCTTACCTATAGATATAGAAACCTTAGATAACTATATCAGGGTGTCCAACCTTGGCAACTTTAAGATGGTCGTCTGAGGAATTCTGGGAATTGAAGTCCACAGGTCTTAAAGTTGCCAAGATTGGACATTCTTGATATACATAGCTACCCCTGTAATGAGGTAAAAAAATGAAGAAAACAAACACAAAAAAGGCTGTACAAAGGGCATGGTAAAATATCAAGAAGGTGGCTATGCTGGGACACCCCCCCCCCCAATCTTGATTTTGTTCATCACTTTTGTGGACATCTTGTATCAGAGGAAGGGGCATTGCTTCTTTTTGCCTCACATATAGATTGGGCCTTGACAATTTACCACTGTGTTTCATGATGGCTTTGTACTTCATAGTCTGGGCATTGTATTCCCCAATATTTTTATGTGAGAAGAGAAGGTTGTAATACAGTAAGGAATATGTCTCAGTGGCTTAGTAACTATAAAATCCCCCTTAGCATGTGAGGATCAAGGGTTGGCTTAGGCCACTCTTTTGAGCTTCTATTCACCCTGCAACTCTGCAGGCCAATTAATGCAGCTTGACATAGCTTTGCCACGGAAATCTGCAACTGAGACTCCCTTACTGGTTGAATATTGTGCCTGCTGTGATAGTATTAGAAGATTTCCCACTCCCTCTTCAGTGACCTTAGAAACTGGATATTTTTTTTTTACAGAAGACTCAGCCAGGGCTGATGAGAAGATACTTTCGGGGATTTTTTTTATCAAAAACACTTATGGAGGGAGGAGGAACAGCTTTCTGAACTTCTTAAGAATTGCTAGCTAATAAGATGCTCCCTTTGAAAACATATGTACAGTACAGTGCAGCTGAGCATAAATCAATCTGAAAAGAGGCTCACTTTGTCTCTCCTTATTTATAAGCATTTTTGTTTTGCTTAGCAGATGTTTCTTTGGTAATGTAACATCCTTTATAATCTGTGCTTGTATTAATTTACTAGCAGAAAAGTCAGTGTAGTGTGCTGTACCTACTTGTACACATACCATCTATAGATATGTAATCTATGCTGTATAGAGAAACATGTGTAGATTTTGAATTTGGTTTGTCTCATGGCACCTGCACTCTTATTCCAATTAATGCCAGGAAAAAAAGATATTCGAAAGCAGAAATGTGAGCAGCACTTAGGGATTCAGAATTTAGCCATCCGAAAAAATCAAAAGTTAATTAAACATTCTTCTCATCAGTCAATAAAATCATCAACCGACCAATAACTTGAGAAAAAAAATGTTCAAAGTTTTCTTGAGTACAGATATTTCCATTTAATCTGACTGAAATGTCATAGTGATATTGAAAAGCTTCGGCCCATTTTCATACAGGGTGGAAATAATAGTTACGTGTCTATGTTTAAGCAAAAGAACAAGGTGTAGAAAGCAGGATTTTGACAGGCTAAATCTGGGTATTAAATAACTGCCAGTGATTCCTGTTCATTCTGTTTTCACTGGTCTGTGATTAGGTAAGATGAGTACTTGTTAAATTTGTTCAGATGTTCTCATCTCTGAACTACTTAGAAAAAGGAGAAATTCTATCCAAAAATCACAAAGAACTCTAGCTAAGCACATAGTATGCTATCACAAGAACTTCCCTTCATTCTTAATATACCTGCTGATTCTCTGTATAAGTAGCAAAAATTGGTTCTATAATATACTAGCACCAGGAACTTGAGGCTTTCAAGATGGTGTTGTATATTAGCCTTGGAATGGGTTGGGTTTGTTATTTTTTATTTAAAAGGAATTGTATCAATAAAACATGAGAGAAAAACAATTAAACAACATGTCAACAGTGTAGAATAGTAAAAGTGATGGACTAACACTAGTAGAACAGTTAGATTCTAATTCTCCCTTGTTCCTAACAGCTAGAAGTGAGGTGACTTGGGACAGTCATTCTCTTTCAGGTTTAAACTGGGAAGACAAAAAAAATCAGTATTTTAACCACAAAGGAGCACCATAGTAGATTATGGTCTATAACCCAGAGTTGTTCTTTAAGACAGGCAGCCACATAGTTCTAATAAATAAACAAATTTCAATGAATGTGTTTATTATTAGAACAAATTCAGATTTATTTATTCCATAAGATTCAATTCCAGCTGGAAATAATGTCACTAAAGCTATACTGTAGGAAATAAATAACAAAAAGATAATAAATGTAACAAACAATTAAAATACAGGAGTGTATTTATTGTATTGCTTCATTTAGATTCATAACTAATCTCTTCTTAAGGAACCAGAGATAGTTTATGAAGCACAATTGTAATGTAAAGGATATATGATTTGAGCATCCATATTCAGCATTTGAATATTCTGCAGAAGTGTCTATAGAGATTCTCTGTCATCCAGGTCATAGTTGTTCCAAAGGTGCTTTTTCAAGAGGCAACTGGACTTTCTTGTTTTTCTTTGAAGATGTGGCTTCAATGACTCTCTTAAAAATGCAAATGACCAGCTGTCTGCAAGGAATATAAATCCTTCCATTCCCCACCATCCAGTTAAAGCTGAAGAAGCTTCTTGGATGAAAAACAAAATATGTTCAAAATATCTTGAAAAAGTACCTTTGGTACCATAGAAGTACCATAGTGGTTCTATCCACTAAAAGTTTACAATTATGGCATAGGTATAATTTGTATACTGAAGAGAAAAGTGAAGCTGCCAGTGAAGGTTTCCAACTATGTCCTTTAAGAGTTCTACCCAAATCTCATTTGTAATGTAAGTCATTTTGAACTGTGGTCAATTCCTATCCATCCACAGTACATTGCTCCCAAGTATGATTTCATTCATTCATAAGGAGTTTTAGTTCCCCAGGCAGGTGCATAACTTCTAATGTCCTGCTGGTCCTGTATCTTCAGTACGTACAAACTCTTTGATAGAATTATTATTTTAAAACTTTAAATGTATACGCCTGATCACTATAAAAAGACAAGTATAAGAAAAAAACAAAATTAATACAATTAAAATCAAAACCCAAATTATGAATCATTAAATAATCAGCAATTAAAAGTTTGGCAAACTTTTCTAAATATTGGGGGAATGTAAACCAAATATACTTCCCTAGGAAGCACAAGCCACAGCCTTTCTATCTGATAGTTCAGTTGGGGAGTGGGAGGAAAAACATCTTTGCAAGGGCCTCTCCTTTTAAAGATGTTTCTTCTCCCACTCATTAGTTGAACTATCAGGTCAGATAGAAATCACATCACAAAGCTGGTGATCCTATAGATAATCAAATCTTAAGATATTTAGGATTTTAAAGGAAAACTATGACTGGTAGGAATTTGGTAACTAGTGCAAATCTTTTTGTATAAGGTTATTTGATATAAATATCTTGCCTCAATTAAAGTATTTTATGGCAACTGCAAGGATTGCATTGTGATGGTCAAGATGGGTTGAAACCAAGGCATGGATAACTGCTTCTAAGTCTGACTGGCTCAGGAAGAGTCACAATTGGCATACTACCTGTAATTGTGCAATCATACCTGTCATCACAGCCACCACCTGCAAATCCAATGACAGCTGGGTGTCAAAGAATGCCCTGCACTGCAAATAATTTACCTACTTTTTCTGGGGGAGTAAAAGCCTATCCAAAACAAGCTTCACCTCGGTCCAAAAATCAGTTTCGTCTTTAAAACAGCAAGTGCAGATTTAATTTGAGATTGAAAGCTTGTTATTTGCTAAAGCATCAGACATGGCTGTCCCTAATTTTATGAAGATAAAGGGAGGGAGGGAAGTGCATTCAGATTTGCATAATTCTGTTACACTTACATTTATAATTTTGGCACCTAATCTGGCTTACCTTGAAGTGCTAAAAAGATGCTACTCAGGATTCCTTAGATGGGATAGAAGAATTAGTCTCATCATCAGGCAGAATTCACCCATTTCTTGGTTCCAATAGTCTTTTAGAGGAGATTCATGCAGACGTTAATGATGTGGGAAACATATGAAATACTGTAGGCCAAAGGTCTAGCTACTGAGATGGAGTCACCCAAACAGGAAGGTCTGGAACCACTGCAAAACTAAGTCTCCAAGATTCATCCCACAAGAAGACTTAATTGATATCAAGATTGATGATTCCAAACACAGCTGAGACATCCAAGACAACTAGCAGTGCCACATTTCCCCCCTCTAGTTTCAAGCATGTTGCCTATTAAGATGATCAATTCCAAACTCTGGATAAAGCCCTGATTGACATGGATCAGATTATTATGCGGTTAATCTTTGGTGAGATTCACAGCCTTTGTGGCTGGTTGGTAGCTCAACAGCTCGAGTCCTAACCAAGGACTAGGAACTGTTAAAGTAATGTCGGAGGATATAAGCTGTTCCAAGTAGGGCGGTTTTTTGTAGAATCAGAGTGTTCAAGTCTGATAAATTTAAATTTTCCAAATAGCGAGGTAGCCCTTTAGGTATTGCTCCAAGGGCTCCAATTACAATCGGGACAACACACGATTTGTTTTTCCACAGTCGCTCAACTTCAATTTACAATTTGTGCATCTCCAGGTATTGCAATGCCAATGAACCATACTTTTTTCTTTTCAACTATTGTTATGTCAGATGTGTTGTGGGCCAAGTGCCTGTTAGTCTGAATTCTGAACTCCCACAAGATCTTGACTTTCTCATTCTCTAAAACCTTCTGAACCTGATGTTCCCAGTAATTTTTGCTGTACTCAAATCCAAACTTTTGGCACAATTTCCAATGAATGATCTTAGCAACGCGGTCATGGCGTTGTACGTAGTCAGTTTGTGAAATTTTGCTGCACCCACAGATCAAGTGGTTGATTGTCTCATCTTTCCCATTACAGAGGCGACATTTGCTGTTGGTAGTAACATAATGAATTTTTGCCTTCATGCAGTTTGTGGCTAAGGCTTGTTCTTGAGCTGCCAAAATAAAGCCTTTTGTTTCTTTTTTTCAGTGCTCCTGATCTTAACCAGTTCCAAGTTAGCTTTTGGTCAGCTTTGTCTTCAATACTTTTCAAATATTGGCTATGCATAGCTTTGTTTTTCCAATTTTCAGCTCGCTTGTCAATTACTTCTTTCTTATATTCAGCTTTTGACTTAGTTGTCTTTAAAAGGCCTCCTTTATTTACTTCCTTAATCATTGGTTCTTCACTTTTCTGGATGTAATCATTCAAGCTGTGTTTTTCTTCTTCCACAGTCTGCTTTACTTGTAGGAGTCCTCGACCACCCTCTGCTCTTGGTAGATATAATCGGTCAACATCACTTTTAGGGTGCAAAGCATGATTCATTGTCATAAGCTTCCTTGTTTTTCTGTCCAAATTGTCCAACTCCATCTGGGTCCAGTCAATTATTCCTGCAGAGTATCAAATCACAGGTATAGCCCAGGTATTTATGGCTTTTGTCATGTTTCCTCCACTCAATTTGGACTTTAATATCTTGCAAATGTACTTGGCTGAAGTTAATTCCTTGACTTTATTATGCATTAACTCAGAGGCCTCTAAAATCCCCAAGTACTTGTAGCCTTCTTCTGGTTTTACTGCCTTTATCATTTCTTCATTCTCAGGTTCTATTCCATCATCATCTATGACTTTGCCTGCTTTGGTTGCCATTGTTGCACATTTGTCATTATTGTTGTTGTTGTTGTTGTTATTCAGTCACCTTATCAAAGAATAGAATGTTTAAATCTGCCTAATACTAGGAAAAAGAGTATCCAAGTCAAAGTGATCTTTTTCCAATAAAGTCTTGTATCCTTGCAGTCCTTGGTGCTCTTTGGTCTTGTTTGCTTGCTCGCAGATGTTTCACTAGGTAACATCATCACATTACCTTGTTTGATATATCTGTAAGCAAATAACTAAGCTCAGGGACCATAAAGGACTTCACAGTTCAATTTTAAGTACATGTATTCTTGTCTATTGATAACACATCCCATACTTGTGGTGGCACAGGACTAGTTCCTATCTCACCAATTTAATCAGCCAAGAAGGGCAGTTCAAGAAAGCAGGTGATCATCCTTACACGCCCTTGAGATCTGAAAGCTGAACAGAATCCATAAATTCCTGACATGGGTTCCTGACAGGTCTCTATGACCTATCCAGAACTGGACTCCAAGGCAAGATCAATTGAATTGACTTTATCTGCAAATTACTCACATTGTGATTCTAATTCCTCCAGCTCTCCTTTCCCAACTTCTTGATGGAGGAAAATAGCACACTGCCTTGTTCTGCAAAGGCATAATGGAGGCAGAAAAGGAGGCCCTGTTCACTACACCTAAAACCACAAGGTAACAATTCAATTGAGAGAAGGCCCACTTGGATGAATATTCGGTCCAAATTTGTTCCTCTATTGGTATTTCAATTTTCTACTTTTTCATTTCATGTGCTCTCAACACCCTGGTAAACCAATGTGACAAATGACCTTGCTAGGTCATATTTGTATTCTACAGATCAATCAGCACTTCAATAAGATTACTAGCTACTAAGGTAGAATATTCCCCAAGCACATTTAGAAAAGTATCCAAAACCTCAGTCCCATCATTTTAGGTATGCCTCCAGCCTTTCAGTTTTAGAAAAAACTTCCAGCCTCAAATTGTCCAAAGAGTAATCTCTCTATAACAATGATACAGGGTCTTTTCATTCAAACCAGCAGCATCAGCTGAATAGAAGACCAAATCCAGCATAGGGCTGGATAGTAATTGAAAGAGATCTATGATTGGCAGGGCAACCTCAGTATGGACACTGAAATCATCCATGACTAGAAGGATTGGTAGGGTCTACGGTTTTTCAATCCCAACTAACGCAAAATACCATTGCACAATAGAATGGAGGGTACACTATCATATCCCTACACAATCCCTTCTACTTAGACACAGCAACAAACACTCAAAATTGGCAGGTCTGTTCCTTGTCTTTCATCTATGTCTACATAACACATGCTAAGTTAATATTTTCATTTAGAATTGAAACCTGATTGCCAGCAACTCTATGGCATTAAAAAGCATGACTTTTTAATTACAGCGCCACCATCTAAACTTCATTGGTTATACTACCACGATCAGAATACAGCATCCCCCTGTATCTCTCCTGCCAGTTATTGCTTTAAGCATCAATAACATAGGTGTTGAAATTTGCATCTCGAAGCAGCAAGTCCAAATCTTTTGCCCTGAAGGGTCTGAGATCTTGCTGTCAATCCCATTTCCTAGGCACAAACTACTTCTTAAGTAACTTCAGCCCTTCTTTTACAGAAGAGATTTTCCAAAGAATGGACAGGGCAGTTTTTTAAAAATTGTCTCTTCGTCATTAAAAATAAATGGCATGCTTATAGGGAGAGAACCCAGGGTGATGGGCAAGGTTCATTTATTTTGTTCCATGGTACTAAAAAGATGACTAATAGAATCCATTGCAGTCTTCTCTTCCAGATCTTGGAATACAAGACTATACAGTAACCCAGGAAGGCTAAAATAGAATAATTGCAGTTAAATAAATACTGTGAGGTTCAGTTAGAGGAAATGATACCAACAAGGGTATGATTTCTGCCTTCACATTTAGTAGGAAAAGATTGTTATGTCAAGGGTATAAACACATCAATCAATGTAGTACCAAAAGAAGCAGAGACAGCATCTGCCTACTAGAGTATCAATGGTCAATGCCCATCTCCATATATTCTTATTGACCACATCTATGAAACATTTTCCCTGTTTTTAAATAACATTTCATTTAGGTCACCATCACAAAAACATCTTAACTCCAACACTGGTAATTTGCTTCTTCAACCACTTGAAATTCAATAAAGGGATACCCAGACCTGAAAACTTCAGCCTTGTTTTTCCTTGCCCTTTGTTATTTACTTAATGCTACTTCTAACTTTCAAGTAAAGAGAATTTGGAATGTGGAGTGAAAGCGCTCCTAATAACTATTCTTTCTACTTGCCATACACTTTAGATGGATGAGCATTTTCTGGCACTTTAATTCTGAATACATTTGCGATTCCATTACTGGAGAAGTTAATGACAAGATTAATTTAGTTAGTAACATGGCTATGTTTATCATCCATTCCTAATCTCCAAATAATATGTTTGATTCCAATTTATGCTGACATATTAATTGAGAACTCCTCACAAAATTATTTTCTCACAAAGGCAGTACTTCTTGAATCCTTACATCACCCCTCCCAAGCTCGGGCATCCAAAGGGGTTGGACTGCAGCATTTAGAGATCCCAACTGGAATAGTTTTTGTGGCATATCTAGGAATGGGCACACTGGGATGGGGAAGCCTGGTATATACTAACCAAAGCAGAACTGCCCTAGCATAACAGAAGTCAAGAGATAAGTGCAGGGTATCAGGATACAAATTTATACTTATCAATTAACTACAAGGTAGGTAGGTAAGCTCACTACCTTTTTTGTGACTTTTGACCTAAATCTAAAGTGAGATATATGTGATTTATGGATCATATCTAAAAATAAAGGGTAGTGCTTTAATTGCCAAATAATGACCACTAGTATCACTTTCTTGACTACTTCCTTCCTCCCACCATGGATGCTTCTGGCAGTGGCTATGGAGTGGAAGGTTAGGGTAGGGTAGGGTAGGGTAGGGTAGGGTAGGGTAGGGTAGGGTAGGACAGGACAGGACAGCTCAGGACACAACAGAACAGAACAGAATTCTTTATTGGCCAAGTGTCATTATTGGCCAAGATACACAAAAAAATTGTCTCTGGTGCATAAGCTCTCAGTGTACATACATACAACAACAAAATGATAAGTAATAGATTAAAAAACATAGTTACAATCATTAACCATAAGATACAAATAGCAAGTGATAAATCATAAGATAACAAAAGTAAAAGATAGCATGAAAGATGAGAAGAGGAGAAATGAGAAGATAAGAAATATTATAGCAATATAGCCTACAATATAGGTAAATACCTCATATCTTATATTTTAAAATGCAAGTTGAGATGGAACCTTTGAGCAATGGTGGAAGCATCACAGAAAATGTTTGCTTTAAAGGTTTTGCTGAGTGAGGGACATGAAGAAGAGCTAGGGAAGAATAAAGGTCATTCCAATCCAATTATCAGTTGTGCTAAAATACATGACCAGAACTTATGCCCTGGTCACTTAGAAAGCTATCTTTTAGATTCTCCTGCAATTCACAGTATCTTGTTGTTATGGGAATTTTAAAAGGTGTCATCTTTCTAGATATCCTATATTAGTGTTTCTTAACCTCAGTAACTTAGATATGTGGACTTCAGTTTCTAGAATTCCCTTGACAGGCTGGAGAATTTTGAAAATTGAAGTTCACTTGTCTTAAAATTGCTGAGGTTGAGAAACATTGTTGTATACGCCATTTTTCAGCAAAAATACTATAGTATTTGTTTTCAATTTCTTCTAACATCATTGAACAGGATGGTTGTCATGTGGGGCTATAAAACAATACCAGTTTATTTCTTGTTCAGTGGATATCTTCATTTTTTTCCCTTCTCACTTTTAACTGGTGACAGAATAGAAAAAAAAAAGTATAGTACCAATGTTTTTAGAAGATGACTTTTGAGCTACTCCCATTCTTCTTCAATACTCTACATTGTATATTTAAGATTATTTTTAAATAAAAGCTGTGATACTACATTTTTCAGCAACTTTATGCTTCTAAGCCTAATTGTCATGTCTTCCCCCCTCCCCACATACACATGTACAAAGGGGTGGGCAGAGGATGAAATACTATCTTTTTAAATTAGTTGGTTTTTTGGTTTGGTGATTAAGGCACCAGGCTAGAATCTAGGAGACTTGGGATTCTAATCACATGTTACACATAAAAGCCAGCAGGGTGAATTTTGGTCAGCTACCCTCTCTCAAGGGATGCGGTGGCTCAGTTGCTAAGATGCTGAGTTTGTCAATCAGAAAGGTCAGCAGTTCGAAACTCTAGCGCTGCATAACGGAGTGAGCTCCCATTACTTGCCCCAGCTTCTGCCAACCTAGCAGTTCAAAAGCATGAAAAAATGCAAGTAGAAAAATAGGGACCACCTTTGGTGGGAAGGTAATAGCATTCCATGCACCTTCGGTGTTGAGTCATGACAGCCACATGACCACAGAGACATCTTCAGACAGCGCTAGCTCTTCGCCTTTGAAACAGAGATTAGTACCACCCCCTAGAGTTGGGAAGGACTAGCACATTTGTGCAAGGGAAACCTTTACCTTACCTTACCCTCTCTCAGCCCAACCTGCCTCACAGGTTGTTGTGGTGGGAGGGAAAAGAGGAGGAAGGAGTATTAGATATGTTCACAACCTTGAGTTACTTAAAAAATAATAAAGGTCAGATATAAATAAACAAAACAAAAAAAGAAATGACAGTCTTCTATGAAGCATTTAATTGTAGTAATCAACTCAATACAAATAGATTTATTTTCATAAGGCATGCAAGGTGATAACAACATAATCACAAGATAGGGAACTAAAAGAAATGTGTGATCAGAAATATAAATGTTCAGAAATTTAAATTATGCTAGCCACCACCAGATATCATGGTTTCCAAGGCTGCTTGTTTACCTAATCATGTAGAAAATCGAGTCCCCAGTGAATCTCTATCAGGATAGGATCAGCAAAAAAAGAAGAATCAGGCCTTGGTGATTCTGAATGTTAAATTCATTTCATGTTTGTTATTAGAGCTCTGTCTCTGGGTTGTACTCATAGGAGTGATGGCAAGTTTGGCAACTTCACAATGACTCAGAAAAACTGCCTATTGATGAAACATTCAGAATCAATTTCCCTACCACTCCTTCACTGAAGGGCTTTATAGACGCTGAATAGATATTTATGTGAGATATTTTCATTTCAAGATTTTTATACCGAAAATGAGGTGGCCTAGATTAGAAGAGGTTAAGTTAAAACCTTGTGTCTGCATGCAAATCTCAACTACTTTTTTTTCTAGATTCTGAAACACCCTCTAACCTCAGTAGTTAAAAATCATATGGCATAGCATACAGACAGAGATGAAAAAATGGGAGAAATTGCACTTATCTTTGCTGGGTAGGATAGCGGCAGTGAAAATGAACATTTTACCAAAATTTTTATTTCTCTTCCAAATGTTACCTATACTTAAAAAAGATGCGAACCTTTTAGAATGGCAGAAGGGTATCAACAAATTTGTGTGGGCAGGAAAGAAGCCGAGGGTAAAGATGAAAATAATGCAAGATGTACGTGAGAGAGGAGGATTGAAACTACCTAATTTAAAACTATATTATGATGCAGTGGTATTATCTGTAATTAGTGATTGGATTCACTTAACCAATGATAGAATATTGAACATTGAGGGACACGATCTGGTATTTGGTTGGCATGCTTACCTGTTATTCAACAAAAAATTGGATAAGAACTTTAAAAGTCATATTTTAAGAAATGCTTTATTGCGGGTCTGGAAGAAATACCAATATAAATTAAATGACAAGATACCCATGTGGGCAATTCCTAGACACGCAATTGAAAATATGAATACAGCACAAAAACAGGACAGAATTACCTACAGACAGCTTCTTACCTCGGAAAGGGGGGTATTACAATTAAAATCTTTAGAGGTATTAAAAGAGGAGAAGGTAGTTCAAACATGGTTCCAGTATGGGCAATTACAGGCTAGGTGGAAAATAGATCAAAAAATTGGTTTTATTCAAGTTGAGGATAATCTGCTTAAACAAATAAGAGATCAAAGCTTAATGCATATAAAGAGGATATATAATGTATTAATACAGATGGATTCGGAAACAGAATTAGTTAAAGATTGTATGATAAAATGGGCTCAAAATATTGAGGAACCAATAATGTTGGATACATGGGAAAGAATCTGGGTAAGAAATGTGAAATTTACACAAGCTCAAAATCTGAGAGAAAAATTTTACAAGATGTTCTATAGATGGCATTTAGATCCTAAAAAGTTGGCTTCTATGTATCCGAATGTACAGCCTAAATGTTGGAGGTGTGGTTCTCTCGATGCTACATATTATCATATATGGTGGACCTGCCAAAAGGTTAAGGCATTTTGGATAAAAATATGGTGGGTCATGCAAAATGTTTTTAAAAGAAGGATAAAGTTTAGTCCTCAGTTATTCTTACTAGGTATATGTACTGACTTTACAGTGGTAGAGACCAATTTGATTCTGCACCTGATAACTGCAGCAAGACTGTTGGTGGCGCAATATTGGAAGAAGGAAGACTTGCCTACAATTCAAGAATGGACATTGAAAGTAACAAACTTAGCTGAAATGGCTAAAATATCGGCATATCTCAAAGATCATTCAAATGAGAGATATAAACGAGACTGGAAAAAATGGATTGACTATATACAAAATAAATACGGGACTAAGAAATTCCAGTTAGCCTATGCTTAAGATCAGAAATGATTTAAACTGTTAAAAGTCAGTTCAGTAAGAAGAAGCTAAGGTCAATCTAGAATGTCATTAATTTCTTTATTTCTTTTTTCTCAATAGATTTTAGACTGTGTTAGTTAAAAATCCATACCGTGTACGGGTTCTGGGAAGTCGGGGGGGGGGGAAGGAGGAGGGGGGGTGGGGGGTGGAGGGAGGGGTACACACATCAAAAAAAAAATGTACTTCAATGTCTTAATGATTGACAAATGATGACATATTTGTGTTTTTTTTAAAGAAAAATAAAAAAGTTCTGTTAGTAGTTAAAAATCATAGTTTTTAGGGGGCGTAGGAATAGTTTTTAGAAGTTTTGAAACAAAAACACACAAAAGGTGGCTATTTTAAATGAAAGGAGAATCGTTTTTTCCTCTTTCCCATCATTACCCTCATCATTGTCCTCCTCCTCTCTACAAAACATTAAATGTAAATTGAATGTTTCCTATCCAAGTTTGTTTTCAGTTCTAAAATTCTGTCTTGAGATACTGAAAGGACTCTGCATTTTTCAGCTATAAACCCTTCTAAAATACCATAAGAATGTTATGGATGTTTCATATAGGATGTCCTTTCCAAATTGGACATCTGAATGTGCTGGTAATACAGTACCTAAAACCTGTATGACATTCATAGACCAACATAGGACACTGGGTGGAAAAGACTGTTCTACAGGTCCTCAATTTACAACCATTTAAAGTTATAATGTACTGATGACCAATCCTTCCACTTACAATTACATCAGCACAGTCACATGATCAAAATTAAGTGATTGACAACTGGCATGTATTTACAGTAGTTGCAGAGTCCCAGAGTCATGTGATTTCCCTCTTGGGACCTTTCTAGACAGCTTCTGACAAGCAAAGTCAATGAGGGAAGCCAGATTTGCTTAATGACCCCATGATTCATTTAACAATTGCAGTGATTTACTTAACAACTGTGGGGGGGGGGGGAGGTAATAAACTCATGCGTAACTCACATAATCACCTTGCTTAGCAAAATAAATCCTGGTGCCAAATGTAGTCATAAATTGAGGACTATCTGTTATACTGGCCAGAAAGAAGTTTCATTGAATTATATTTTCCCCTGTCTATTATACTGTTGTAAATCTTAATTCCTTATATTATTTTGATATGATGATATTTGTATGATCTTAATTAAACTTATCAACATTCTATTGTTTAGATTAGTTGGAGTATTAAAAATAAAGAAAATAGAACTTTTGCACCAAAATCAATTACAATTTAGGATATACAATAACATTATTTGTTATTCTTGTTCATATCATGTTCCATTGAATTTTGATGAACAGATCAATCCTGTTAAACGAAAAATTGTTGAGCCTTTCCTACCAGCTTTGCAACCTTTTTTTTAGCTTGTTTTGTTTTGGGTTGGTGTTTTTTTTAAAGATATTGATGGAAAGAAAGAGATTTTAATGGTTATAAAGGAAGGGGTAGAGAAATGAATATAAAAGAGAAGAGAAGTTGTTGTAGGCAGGCAGAGATGAAGAGGAATAGAAGAAAGATACAGTTCTGAGAAGTTGAAGACTAGGAGTAACACGCTGGGATAATGAATCATGACAAGTGAACTTGTAGATATAATCTGAGCTTGAAAGGGAAGCAATGAAACAGCGTGTTTGTCCACACAAAACAGTGAAAATGGAGACAGGTTTTTCATGAACCTTGAGAAAGAGTTGCCTAACAGACTTTCCAAGGTAAATGAAGCTTTCACTAAAGCTTTCACCATCTTTTTTTTTGTCCTCTTGTTTACACAACACTCATTATGCACTGAGACTCCCCAGATCATAGGGAAGGGAGCTGATGTTCTTATTCCTTTTCTGTCCTCCATCCCATTCCAGTTTGATCTTTATGTACCTATAAAATTGAGCCTCCTAATGAGTGGACAAAACAAAAGGTGGAAAATATAATTGTTTGGTGTTTTGCAATGTCCCGAGGAGACAAATAATGAACATAATTGGAAGCATGACAGAAAAGATAGAAGGTCAGATCATTTTTGCTTAGTTCTTTTGTTTTGCTTCTTTTCAGAACTATCACGGGGAAAAAGAAAGAATGCTACCTCCCCCCAAATGTTTCGAATGGCTTTTAGGGAGTGTTCAGTGAAGTTTTATTCCCTGTAAGCAGCCTTAGAGGAAAAAAAATATATAAATGCTTTCATTTCAGGGGAGAAAATAATTCTATATGGTTGCTTTCTATTACAATCTGTAGCAGTGTTGAGTCTGGGAGAAAAAATAAGTTTGACAGGGGTGTCAAACTTGATTTCATTGAGGGCCGCATCAGGGTTGTGTTTGACCTGGGGTGTGTGTGGCAGGGTAGGTATGGCCAGATCAACATCACTCATGTCAGGGGCACCTATGATTGCCTGAGTGCTTTACCAGTGAAAATGGGCCTCCAAGCTCTGTTTTCAGCTGCAATGGCCTCCTGCAACCCTCTGCCAGCAAAAACAGCATTCAGAAGGGCCATTTGCAGCCTCCCCAAGCTCCATTTTTGCTGGCAGAGGCACCATGGCCAGTCCTTCACTGTTCCCAGGTAGTCCCATGGGCCAGATCTAAGCACACTGCGGACCATATCCGGCCTCCAGCCTTGAGTTTGACAACCCTGAAATAATCTTTCATTTCAAAGAGAGTTTGGGGCAATGCCAAGTGAGCTTCATTTGTTTGACTCCTACAAAACCCAGCACTGACGTGAATGGCAGCAGTCTTTTATGCTGCTTGATCAAATTAGCTTGAGAAAATTATTGAACAGAAGAAGTATTTCTACTTTCAATTATCCCTGTTCACTCAAGTAACCTGAGCAGGACAAAACTCATCTATTTCTTTTTCTATGTTTCTCTTAGTTGATTATCTTGCAGCCTAGCAAAACCAAGTAAGCATTTTTAGGTGAGTTTCTTAAAACTAACCCCAAAAGCATCAGCAAATGGTCTATCAAAATATCAAAATCTTGCTATTTTGTCTTTTTTTTGTCTGTATCAGTACTCTGATAACAATTAAATCTACTTTATTCTGGAGGAGCCCAAGGTGGTGCAGTGGTTAGAGTGCAGTTCTGCAGGCTACTTCAGCTGACTGCTAGCTGCAGTTCAGCAATTCAAATCCCACCAAGCTCAAGGTTGACTCAGCCTTCCATCCATCTGAGGTGGGTAAAATAGGGACCCAGATTGTAGGGGCAATATGCTGACTCTGTAAAACTGCTTAGAGAGGGCTGTAAAGCACTCTGAAGTGGTATATAAATCTAAGTGCTATTGCTATTGCTACTATTTTTTTTCAGTTGGCCTAGTTTTTGCTATTCTTATATTTGTGGTGGGAAGATATCTTTAGTTTGGTACTTAAGTATGGTCAGGATTGATTTGGGAGTGAGCTGATTGAAATAACAATAGACAAACCTTGTGTTATGAATGATGAGCCTTGACAACAGACAGAATTGAGAAGATCATTAAAGATAAAATACTTGTGCCCATATTCATAGTTTTGCTAGGCAACAGTAGCCAGAAAGTAAACCTGCCACAACTTAAACCTCTAAATAGTAACAATCCTTGGCTCCATTTCTTGAGAAAGATACAGTTTTATTAGAGCTCAGGTTTATTGAAGTACTGCATAGCCAGAACTGAGAATCATACAACAAAACCTCTAACTACTACTTTTTACTCCCTTAACTGTTTCTTACTGACTACCCTATTGTAACCAATCAGGTCTAGGCAAGATGTTTTCATAAGGGTCAGTCCAAGCCCATTTCATATGCAGCTCCTTCCCTCTAGTTGGGTGACCTTGATGCAGCGTCTCAAGGAGTGTACCACTTACTTTCATTTTCCCAAGCATTCTCCCTCCACACAGTTCATGGCAGTCTGTTACTGCAGAGCAGTGAAGCACAAGCAAGCATAAGGTGGCAGCTGACAGAAATTAATTCTGAAATATGCCCCCTGCTTCATGAACCCCAGATAATGAAAAAAAAACATAAACCCAAAAGCCATCTAAACATCATCCTTAGATAACAATCCATATACCAACTGGTCACTATCAGGAAACATGGATCGTAGCTCATAAAAAAAGTATCTGCCACCATCATATACTAGGTATTGCATCTGAATCAAGATGGCAGCAAACTTGAATTTTATCTTCCTTCCCCTGTTTTTTCTGACAATATTATCCACACTTTTGATTGTGCGGTCTGCCAATTGACATTAGACACTCCTTGCCTTATGGCTGCCCAGGATTTTGGTTCTTCAGTCCATAGTAGAAGATACAGAGAAGAATATAATTTATAAGTCTAAGAGAATAGCCTGAGTCAAACACTACTAAATGAAAAGTGATTCACTAACTGCAAGGCAGTCTTTGCCTTCAAAATCTAATTGCTCTCATGTTTCGATTTATTGGGAGAATTTTAAAAAAATAATAATAAAACAAATTTCCATAGGGAGAAGGGTGGGGAAATGATTTGTAAGAATTTAATATGAGACCGGGACCACAATTCTTCCCCATTCGCAATCCCAATGTGTTTTATCTATGCCCTTTAGATATATTTATTTCCATAAGAAAGTAGAGTTTATGCTGATGGAAGCTAAGGCAGCATTTTAAAAATAACGATGAAACTTTATTAAAATTCCAAAGAAAAGCAAGCAGAAACGATTTGGGAAGTTTTATTTACTTATTGGGAAACTTCTGCTAAAAACATTTAGGCCCTCTATGTATTTAAAAAGTAATAAATAGCTATTGTGCTTACTTTATAAACTTGTCAGGGTGTCTTCATTTTATTTTCCTGAACAAACTGAATTTCTGTAGTGTTCATCCCCAGCCAGTTAATAAATACATCACCCTAAAAAGTGCTGTGGTATTAAATTTACAGCAGATAAAATATGGATGAAGTTGCTTTGCTTCAGGTACGTCAAGTGTGATTTAATATCTCTCACTACCCTTATGAGGAGTAAAATATTACTCGCTTGCTCCAGCAGCAAGATAGTGACCTTTGCTCCCAAGTAGCAGCCACTCAGCAAACAGTACCAAATGAAGAAGTAGAATAACATATAGATTTGCCATAAGAAAAAATTGATCTCAATCCATATATCAAATGTGCTGATGAAAACTCTGCACGGGAAACGGGAAAACCTGATCGTCTTAAATATGGGGTTGCAAAAACTCAAGAGAGAACGATACAGTTTCTGCCTGATATTTGAGAATAAGAGGGAAATAAATAGATTTTTAGCCAAGAAGGTCTCCTGTGCCTTTTCAGTAGGGATACATTCATCCATCCAGTTACCATTGCCGAGATTAGCAATGGTTTATTACATTTCTAACAGCTGAAGCAATATAAATGTGTGATAGAAATCTTCATGGCAATGTTTTATATTTGGTGATGTTCCTATAGGGAATGTCTGAATTATCCAGCTTAATTTTTGTGACAAAATGCACCAAATCTATCCTGATATCGAAAGGTGACTTTTTTTTACCCCCAAGAGGAGGTGTTTGTAAGCAAAGAAAATACGTTCCAATGATTTACATTTTGCTTTCAAAAATTGTGGGCAAGTGGAAAGCAGACTGCTCTGCATTTCAAAGAAAAATGGGAATGAAAATTTTTTTGACAACAAAGACAAAAAATGAAACAGACAAATCCTACAGCTGAGCACTTTTAACCTAGTGGCATCGATTAACGAAGCCGCTACTGTATTTCTAATAAGCACTGAAGAGGTAACCTTTTGGAGGTGGGAGCAAAAAAAAACCACCTTTTTCTTTTCTTTGAATTAGAATGTATTAGATGAAACAATGACAGATTCTGGGATACTATTCAGCTATCAGTTTAAGTGATATAAATGAGGATCCACCCAAATGAAACAATGGAAAATGCACACGTATTTCTTTTAGGTTTGAAATGTGGAGATAGGATGCTCATGTTTTTAAATGTCCTTTAATGACATTTTTAAAACATGGTTTTCATGTACATTTCCAGGCCTGAAGCCTTGGTCTTATGAAAAATACTTAGAGAAGATCTCAGAAGTATACTGTTAACATGAACCTAACCTGCTGTAACTAATTAACTACCGTAGCTTATTTTAACTTCTTTTGAAATATTTTTTAACAATTTGTAAATCTGCTCAAAGTCACTGGGAATCAGACAGCCTTTGAACAATAAAGTATTACTAATTATTATTAACCTGACTTGCAGGTGGGGCCATCTGTTCAAAAGTCCTAAATATTAAATATGAGCTTGAATTGATGCTAAACGGTACAATTGAATGGCCTAAATCTTTGTACCTAATTTCTTTCATGCACATTGGATCTCAACAATTATAAATCCTAGCCACATTTGTTCAAGAAATTCAATTCATATCTAACATATTGGAGAACACTGCTTCATACCAACATACTAATATACCAGTGATGGCTAACCTTTGCATCGCTGCATGCCAAAAGTGCATGCACACCCATAATGCAATGTGTGTGACACCCCACACACCCCATGCATGTGAGCGCATCTCCTGCATGCCCCCTGCCCCCCATGCATGCGCGGCAGAGATCTGAAAACCAAATTGCCGGCGGGAGGCACACATGCGCATGCATAGTGGATCTGAACTGTGGTGACTGCTCTCATGCCTGCAGAGAGGGCTCTGCTTGCCACCTGTGGCACACATGCCATAGGTTTGCCATCATGGTAATATACTATTTATATGAATATTAATATTATACGATACTAATAATATTAATAAGTATGGATGAGGGCCTCTGTTTATAAGAGTCTCCTGGCTGAAGTAAATGTCTCCTTTTGGTGGATGCAGGGGTGGGTTCCTGCCTGTTCTAACCTCTTCTATAGAAGAGGTTCTACAAATCTACAGTGCCATTTAGAACCGCTTCTAGCTCCCTCCCCCCACCCGTCTGCACATCATCAAGATGAAGAGCGAGAGGAGGAATTCTAGGAGTTGAAGTCCACAAGTCTTAAAGTTTGAACACCCCTGGATTTCTTTTTCTAAAGGGTTAGGGGTGCAAGGGTCTTGTAACTTGACAGCTTTAAGACTTGTGTGCTTCAAATGCCAGAGTTTCTGAGCCAACATTTTGGTTGCTAAGCAAGAGCATTGTTAAGTGAGTTTTCACCACATTTTACAAGTTGGCCACACCCATCCAGTCATATGACTGCCAAGCCACTCCCACTCAGTCACATGGCTGTCAAGCCACTCCTGCTCGGTCACATGGCTGGCAAGCCACTCCCACAAAGCAGGCCACACCTACATAAGAGGTTCTAAAAAAATTTGAAACCCACCACTGGGTGGATGGTACCAGAGGAGTGAATTTAGGCCGAAGAACCATAGAGAGTTCTCATGACATGAGCATTCTGGCATGATCTTTGAGTCTAATCTTTAGAAATAGCCTTCAGAACGAATATTAGTACCTTTTCTCTAAGTCTCTTTATCTGTAATGCTGTTAAGGGAGGGTGTACAATAAGATAAGGCACTGCTTTTTTCCTGAGAATTATTATCAAGTCACCAAACTATAATGTTCAAGTTGATTGTCACTTCCTCCAAAGCTTTTGGCAATGGTTAGTAGTTAAAATCCAGCAAAAGAATACTTTCCCAAATGAGCCCGTCTAACATTTATGCTCAGTTTAATTCACAGTTATTCTAAAAATGGATATAATTAGTCAGATGTCAAAGTGTATAATTTTTATTATGTTTCACATCTATTAGGCAGTGAAAACTACAGAAAACAAATAGTCAGTTATTCATCAACATGATACATAAAATCCAGAATGCCACAATCTGGCATAATTATGATAAAAAGCATGATTATTGTCCTAAAAGACAACCATTTAAAGCTTAGCAACAGTACACTGAAGTCATGTGATTTTTCTAGAGAAAAGTCAATGGTTTGTAAATATCCTTTCTGCTCTCCCAAATCTCTTACATCTGCAGGAGAATTAGGATGTAGAAAATCTAGCTTTTTTCAAGTGTAGCACATGCAATCTGGAAATTAGGAAATTCTTTATGGAAAGGATCTGTAACCTTTTCTAACACATGGGTACAATATCAACAGTGTTTTAGGTCAACAGTGTTTTAGGTCCGTCCTTTGAATGTATTCATACACTGGTAGTGTTATATCGGTTAAATGGATGTGACAGACTCAGGCTAACAATAACAACAGCTCTTTATTAGTCAACACTATGTACAATCGAGCAAAAGACTCTGTCTGGCAGCAGCCCTTTAATAGGGAGCTGTCAGACGTCTTAACCAATCACCTTTGAGTATTTTCCCACCAGATCAGATGACTTTGGTGGAAACTACCATACTGTTTGTCAGTATGTAACAAATAGCTCCTGGCAAACCAGTGGATTTCATCCAGCGCCTTTTGCAGGAAGATGCTGCACAGGAAAGAAACAAGAGATGGGTTGGGTTGACATCTTAGAAGACCATAATAACTGGAGAAACATGAGGCCAGATGCTTCTTATGATTGGTGTTCATGGACTATCTCCAAGATGGTTATCAAAAGGCAACTGGACATTCTTGGGTGCTTCTCCTCCAAGAAGCTTCTCAGAGGTTCTTCAGAAGCTCCTCAGAGGAGAAGCAAAATATTTTCAAGAGGAGAAAAAAACCAAGAAAGGCCTTGGGGGGGGGGGGGAACAAAGCACCTTTGGGACAACCATGACCTTGGATGGTGGAGAATCTCCATAGAACTACCAGGTGAAAGTCTTGGGAAGGGCTGGATGAGCTCTAACCCTCCCCCCCCCCATTTGTCCTACGATGGTTCTCTAGAAGCTACTGTTGGAAATTAGATAACAGATATAAGTATAAACATGATTATACATATACCGGTATATCTGCGTCCTGTTGTACAGCATTATACTTATGGAATATATTGCCCCATTCCCACAGAATATTTACATGTTACCTATGTTTGAACTAGATTTTATTTTATTTTGAATTTTGATTTTCATTTACCTGAAAAACACATGGAACCTAAAAAAGGAACTCAATAAACACTTTTACAGAGAGCAAAGGAATGTAAAAGAATGGGAAGCAAAGTGCAAAAACTATGGCATTCCAACAATTATCACTAGTCATAATTATATCCTTATTTGGATTGGCCTTTGGATGCTGATTGTAGGCTAAAGTCCAGAAAAAAGCTTCACAATGCTTTTCCAAAGATAAAAGATTGTGAGCATGTCTGACATGCTAAAATGGGCTTCAGACATCTCTACCTGCCAAAAGCTGGTATGAAATCTATCATCCAAACATTCCATGTGATGGCTGTCCCACAGATATTAATGATATTCTTGGTCTTTTGAAATCAATTTTGAGTACCCTGTTTCCCTGAAAATATGACCTGCCCTGAAAGTACGGTAGGTCCTAGCTTGATTTTTACATGTGCAGCCAATATAAGCCCTACCCCCAAAATAAGCCCTAATTAAGATCCTGCCCACTCCAGGATGCACAGGTAAAAATTAAGTTAGGGTGGGGATGAGGGGGTTGGAGCTACCCTACTACTTACTACTTTGGACAGTTGTAGCCAGGCCTCATACACCCCAACACCTGCCTTGCCAGCCTATTTCTTCTGCAGCCGGCAATGCTGGCAAGGCTTTCCTGAAGGCTTCTGTAGCTGATAACAAAGCTTCGAGTCGATCCAGAGCTCTGTTATCGTCTACAGAGGCCTTCAGGAAAGCCTTGCAAGCTGCAGAAGAAGAAGTTCCTGAAGGCCTCTGACAGCTAAAAGGAGGCCGGGGGTGAAGCACGCAAGTGAGGTTAATAAGTAGATGACATCTCCCAAAAATAAGACCTGGTGCCTTTTTGGTGGCAAAAAATAAGACAGGGTCTTATTTTGGGGAAAACACAGTAGAATATTACTGTGTAAGTGCAAGTAGAACCAGCCACCTTAATACCCATGTTCTATTGTCGTACATTATCTCATTATAAATCCTAACAATCCTGTAAGGCAACTATAGGATACCCTAGGATCAAGACTATTCTTGCTTTGTCTTTCAGTTAATAATATCAGGTTAATATGATAAATATACATAATTAATATTGCGTAGAAAAATAGATATGTTTATTTTGGCTGAAAGAGCTTAGGAACTATTTAGTCTCTTCACCTCATTCCTTCCACCCTCCCCCCAAAAAAATAAAGCTTATATTGAATTCTGTTTCTAAACATATTTAAGAGTTCCCAAAAATACCCACTATTTTTCTGTCTCTTATTTACATTAACTTGAAATATGTTAAAGTACCAGCAAGAACAGATAAAGAAAATATGGTGATATTTTTCCCCCATCTCTCCATTCCCTGCCATTGCCCTAATCTTTAGGAAAGTATTTGATGGAGAGATATTGCATCCCAAGACTGCTACATTGCCATGCATTGTTCAAAGCCAGGGATGTTTTACAGATCATCTCATTATGCCATAGTGCTAGTGATTTCAAGATCAGATGCAAACAACTGACCAGACTAATCCAGATGAAAATCATCCATCCTACCATCCCCTCTCCCAAAAAAAGAATTCAGGGTACTTGTGCAAAACAAACAGGAGGAAAAAAGTAGAGTGTGAAGCTTTATCTCACTCTAAATGAATTTGCATTTAACACAAAGCAATAAGTGTAGGTTCCTCCATCAATCCCCTTTGGTAACAATTGTATTTCTCTTTCTTACCTAAGCTTTAGAAATCTGTGTCTAGTACAACTTTTGACAACAGAAGACTGATGCTTAAGACCCTCATTCATTTTCAGTTGCCACTTCACTGTCCTACAAAGTGCACTTATTCAAATTAAATCCATTTCCAGTAGGTGATAGTCCATCCTTTGTTTGACTGCAACCAGTAAAAGGGAATTCACCAACTGCCTTGGTCACTAATTTCCCTTCTATGCTATGTTTTCTAACTTTCAGCCAGACTTTTCTGTAAGTTAAGACATGATTCTCATCCTCCAAGATGTTGGAGAACAGAATATTTCCTTTCTTTCTTCCATTTTCCTGTAAGAATCCTATTATATCCTTTCTCCAATATTTTCTTCTCAAGGCTAAAAAGACTGTTTTGCTAAGTTCTCCTCACAGGACTTACTTCTATTTGGTCTAATCCTCCCTATTGCTCTTTGTTAGGAATATAATCTAACGGTTGGGTTGGCAATATATAAATCATGTAACAATGCTATACCTGTTTCTTTAAATCATACTGTAAAATGTGATTGGTTGCTGTTTTCCTCAATCGGCCATAAGAGGGAGCCAGAATGACTGTTAGCTCTCTGTTTGTTAGATGCTGGGCTGATCTGATCTGAGTGTTTTGGAAGCTGGCTGTTAGAAAGTGTCGTGAGCTATTGTAAGTTTTGCAACTGCTAGCAAACTTTGAGTACAAGACTGTTTGTATGATTATGGACTATGTTATTTGGATTATCCCTTAACTGAAAGACATTGATGACTGACTGTCTTATCCATGTATGACCTGGACTGTTTGATCGACTCTGATACCTCTATATGTAGAAATGTGGTGCTGGCATTGGCATGCCAGCATCACATTGGCAGTACTTTTCATGATGTATTTAAAATCATCAAAATATTCCTAAAATATATGAAGAAGTATAATTTACAGCTACTTTCTGGATGATAATATTTAGATAATTTAATGAGATCCAACACAGCTTGATATTTTGAAAAGGCTCTATCCATCTATCACTTTCAATCTCTCTCTTTCTCTTTCAAAGCACTAATAAATGTAGTAAAGGCAAGTAAGACAACTATTTTGGGACTTGCAACTATGATGTCCCACCATCAGACTTCCCTTTCTACCTATTCATTGTTCCATGCCATCAACATACTCCATCATATGAGGTAGAGTTACCCTATCTGGACTCAAAACTTCGGATGCTTCAGTTTTCTGTCTCACTTTGATCTGATGTATTGTCTTCAACTCCCACACAATCTAGGCAGGAACAGATCATCAATAGGAATGAAGGAAGAAAGGACTTAGGAAGGGAAAATAGCTGCTGCTATTTTCTTCTTTTCCACTCCCGAGTCAGCAACTTATTGTCTGAGCAGCACAGCATAATGTGCAGGAAATGGAGACCAGAGGGGTACTTCTGGCTATTCTCCTCCTCCTCTTGTTCTTCTTCCTTTCTTCCTGTGTTCTAGTGAAAAATAAGAGGACAGAAAATAGTCATGGAGTATCTGGGCTGCTACTAGATGAAGGCAGAAAGATACAAAAACACTAATTCGTTTTCACCAGGTAGAGGACATCTTGATTTTGACAAGCCTAAGAGAAAGATTTCCAGGTCATGAAGCTGGGAACAAAGATGATGTCAGCTATCTAACAAAATGAAATTCAATGGTGAAAAAGTAAGGTTCTATATTTAGGCAAGAAAAACAAAATGCACAGGCACAGTATATGTGACATCTCGCTCAATAGTAGTAACTATGAGAGGAATCTTGGAGTCCTAGTGAACAACCATTTAAATATGAGCCAACAGTGAGCAGCATCTGCCAAAAAAGCCAACACAGTTCTAGGCTGCATAAACAGAGGGATAGAATCAAGATCACGTGAAATGTTAATACCATTTTATAATGCCTTGGTAAGGCCACATTTGGAATATTGCATTCAGTTTTGGTCGCCACGATGTAAAAAAGATGTTGAGATTCTAGAAAGAGTGCAGAGAAGAGCAACAAAGATGATGAGGGGACTGGAGGCTAAAACATGAACAACAATTGCAGGAACTGGATATGTCTAGTTTAATGAAAATAAGGGCTATGATAGCAGTTTTCCAATATCTCAGGGGCTGCCAGAAAGAAGAGGGAGTAAAGCACCTGAGGATAGGACAAGAAACAATGGGTGGAAACAAAACAAATCAAGGAGAGAAGCAACTTAGAACTAAGGAGAAATTTCCTGACAGTTAGAACAATTAATTAGTGGAACAATTTGCCTCCAGAAATTGTGAATGCCCCAACACTGGATGTTTTTAAGAAGATGTTGGATAACCATTTCTCTGAAGTGGTGTAGGGTTTCCCGCCTAAGCAGGGGGTTGGACTAGAAGACCTCCAAGGTCTCTTCCAACTCTGCTATGCTATTGTAAAAGGGAAGTGTGAGTGTTGAATGAACATGTGTCTAGACTCTGAATGGAAAAGAAGAACCCTGTGCATCTAACTATCTAACAGGAAAGGAAGGAATACTTCATAAGTTTCTTATTGAGTAAGGCTGCTATGGAGAGGAATTAGTATTGTTACCTCCTTTCATTTTCTCCTACTCTGCCATATTTCATATTTGGCTTAGGTTGTGCCCTTCATGTATCTTTCAAGACTATGAACTGGATACACTACAGCATTCTTTTCAGGTCCCGAGAACTATCTATCAACCCTGACTGGAATGGGTGGTGAAATACAGTGGGAGGTGGCTAGCTGCACAGTTGTACTATTAAATTACAGTCTGTCCAAGGAGAGTAATTTCTTGTTTCAGCAGCAAGTACTAGTACCAAATACTGTAAACCTCAAGCTCCCTGTAATGGGCTGTCATATCAAGCACCATAAATTACATCAGTCAAATATTCCATCAGTCACTCATGCCAAAATCTTACGCTGGGATGAATAGCCTGCTTGGGGGGAAATCACAATAGCTGAGTGGTTGATTTCTTTTCAGTTCACCTTCTCTGTCAGCTCACAAGGCAGCATGGCTGGAAGTTTAGTTAATCATAACATGAAGTTTAACATATGCATCTCTGCAACTGTCTGAATATGTAGAATTTGTGCCTTACTATGGACCCCGAGCCTTCTCAGTAAAGGAACTTCTGTTTCAATTGGAACATTCTTAATTTTTTCACTTTGTCAGTAAATCTTTTGTGGCAGAAGACATAAAGTTTTGGGGAACAAGAACCGAATTATAAAATATCTCCCAGGCTTAAATATAAATAATATTTAATGTTATAAATTTGGCTTTGTTTTGTTCAAATGTAATTTTATAGAAAGAGCGTGTTTGTCTTTTCCCCCTTTTTATGCAATCCCTACAGGATTATTTTCAAATAGACGTGTGATTAAGCCAGTTATCAAAACTCAGCAAACAAACATATTAGTATTTGCCTTGTGTCATAATGAAATATAAACTGCATTGGGCCAATCCATGCTTAATCACACATTTCATCCAAACAAAAAAATGAAAAGGATCTGTTATATAATTATGACTGAAGTTTTATTCCTATTTATCTGGAGGTGAAGTGAGACTGATACCTAAGTTATTTGCCTTTTGGTCGCATTAAGGTGCCAACTTTAAATACATTGTTTAGAATATGTTTCAGTAAGCTCACTGGGAACTTTTCTTGACCTAGAATTGTACTCCAATTATTGTTGTTGTTATTGTGGTGGTGGTGGTGGTGGTGGTGTTAATCTTTGGTGAGATTCACAGCCTTTGGGGCTGGCTGGTAGCTCAACAGCTCGAATCCTAACCAAAGACCTGGGAACTGTTAATGTCGAAGGATATAAGCTGTTCCAAGTAGGGTGATTTTTTGTAGAATCAGAATGTTCAAGTCTGATAAATTTAAAATTTCCAAATAGCGAGGTAGCCCTTTGGGTATTGCTCCAAGGGCTCCAATTACAATGTCAATGAACCATACTTTTTTTCTTTTCAACTATTGTTATGTCAGGTGTGTTGTGGACCAAGTGCTTGTTTCTTTTTTCCATGTTCCTGATCTTAACCAGTTCCAAGTTAGCTTTTGGTCACCTTTGCCTTCAATATTTTTCAAGTATTGGCTATGCATAGCTTTGTTTTTCCAATTTTCAGCTCGTTTCTCAATTACATCTTTCTTATATTCAGCTTTTGACTTAGTTGTCTTTAAAAGGCCTCCTTTATTTACTTCCTTAATCATTGGTTCTTCATTTTTCTGGATGTAATCATTCAAGCTGTGTTTTTCTTCTTCCACAGTCTGTTTTACTTGTAGGAATCCTTTACCACCCTCTGCTCTTGGTAGATATAATCAGTCAACATCACTTTTAGGTTGCAAAGTATGATTCATTGTCATAAGCTTCCTTGCTTTTCTGTCCAAATTGTCCAACTCCATCTGGGTCCAGTCAATTATTCCTGCAGAGTATCGAATTACAGGTATAGCCCAGGTATTTATGGCTTTTATGATGTTTCCTCCACTCAATTTGGACTTTAATATCTTGCGAATTCATCAAATATACTTGGCTGAAGTTAATTCCTTGACTTTATTATGCATTATGTCAGAGGCCTCTAAAATCCCTAAGTACTTGTAGCCTTCTTCTGGTTTTACTGCCTTTGTCATTTCTTCATTCTCAAGTTCTATTCCATCATCTTCTATGACATTGCCTGCTTTGGTTGCCATTGTTGCACATTTGTCATTGTTGTTGTTGTTGTTGTTGTTATCTTCTTCCACTAGAAACTAAATATCTCCATCTTTTATTTCTTATTAATGGAATACAACAATTACAATAAATAGAGAATGCTAACTAAAATAAGAAAACTACAGAAATGTCTCTGATGAAAGATTTTGGAGTGGCATAAAAAGTTAGTGGCATAAAAGACAGTATGAAACATATACTGAAATGTTAGGAATTGTACAGGAATATTTAATGTGAAGGCTGGAGGCCAATTATCCAATCTTATATTCTGTTGTATTACTCTGATATTGCAGCTTATTATGACATTATCCCTTCAGTATTCTACTGAAAGAAAGTATTTAGCTTGGTTGGATGCAAAAATTAGTGTTCAGACGAGTACCAAATGTGCAAGCCAGATCACCAGAATTGTTCTCATCAGTAGCTTATTTCTCCCTGATCTTCCTGACAGATTGTATTACATATGAGGATAGATTCATTGAGGAAGCTCTATATTAAAGTCTTGTCATCTGTAAGTTAAAAAAAACTGCAAAGAATGCATTCATAATTCAAATAAACACTTGGTCCAGAGTAAGTTTTACATTCCTATTTTAGAAAGATCCATATAAAACAAGATTTATTTTAAATATATTTTCCTCATTTCGGGGGATAATGAAAAGAGGGGGGATCTGGCATAAGAAAGATATGGAAAAGGAGGTTGAGAATCTACTAGGAAGAATGGTGGGACTACAAAAAATAAGGGAATCAGATCCTGCCTTATACAACCAAAATATTTTTCATTAGTACAAAGACTCCATTGGAAACAAGTCCCTGGGTATCTACAAGTTCCTTTAGCTCCATATCAGATTAGAAAAACAATGGTGTACCTATACAGATGATAACTTGACTATTACATTTGAAACTCTCATTGATCCCTCGGGGAGTTCATAGCTCAGAGTATTCTTACTCACAATCCCCCCCCCTCTGCTTGTTTTGCCAAGCAGGTCTGAGAATGGATTAAAAAGGTCAAGCTCAAGTTCATGCAAAATAGCTATTTAAAGAGTTGTCTTGAGATGGTGGGATGTGGAGAAAATCAATCTATGTAGTTGCTGGAGAAAATCATGGCGAAAATCTGTCTATGGGGTCACTAGGAAACAAAAACGACTTAATAACGTGCAAGGAAGGGAGGGAAGAGGGATGGTTGTTTTTTAATGATTAAAGCACATCAAGGGTAAAGCTTAAGGATAATTCCAGCCACATAGTTTAGTTTATTCAGTTTGTATGCCGCCCTATTCCTGAGAGACTCAGGGTAGCTAACAATCAGAAGGGGAAGGGGATACAAATAAGAAAATAAAAGACAAACAATTTAAAAATACACAACAGTCACAACCTCGGATGGGGCTGGAGATTCAACAGCCCCAGGCCTGCTGGAACAACCAGGTCTTAGTGGCTTTGCGGAAAGCTGGAAGGGTGGTGAGGGTCCGGATCTCAACGGGGAGATTGTTCCAGAGGGCAGATCGTTCCAGAGGACATGATACCAATGGTATCTCTGATTGCATCTCTTTCTTTTTGAGGATCTTATTGATTCCATCTGACCATAACTTTCTCGATCTTGTCCTTCCTCTTGGCCAATTCCCTCTTCCTCCATATATTGTTTTGCAACTCAGTCTTCATTCATTCTCACTTCACATAACATCTGAACAGACTTCTTTCTTATGATCATCACTTTTGTAGTCAACCAACATTCATTCTCAATCTTACCTCTTCCGGCAACACACGCTTCTTAAGCACCTATTCCCACTGCCTGTTTCTACTCATCTGTCCAACTCTCACTTCCATTTAACATATACATTACTCAAGGACATACTAAAGAGCAAAACATGCAGCTTCACATATCCTGCTAGCAGAAAGCTGAATTGTATTTCCCAAACTTTGCTTATTTTCACTTCCCATGCCATCTCAATCAAAATTCTTCTTTGGTGAATCATTCTACAGTTAAAACTTAGTTATTTTATACTAATTTAAGTGTGTTGTTAGTATTAATCTGTCAAAATGTAATCACATTGGGAGATACTGTTCAAAAAGAACCCATGCTTTCTATAATCCATAGTTCTTTTCTTCCTGTCCCCTTAGCCTCTGTTTATTGGAGAGTTAAATGAATGCATTTTGTACATTTTATAACAGCTTAGTTTTCCTACCAAAAGATGAAGTTATTCTAATATTTTGATTTATTTTAATCTTTTGAAGCTACTAATCAAAAGATTAGAGAAAGAATATCTTTTAATTAATTTCAAACCCTGGACTGAGTATTAAATAGAAACATGAAATAAAAATTTCCAATTGGAAAGGCTGGTAACTGAAGAGTGTCCTCTGTCTCTTGAGGATTACCATTTAATTTTAAACATTGATTTGAAATAAATGATAGCAGAATCCCAAAGGAAAAACCTTATTTCAGCTGTAAACAAAGAGCAATGGATAATAATGAAATATATAACATTCTCCTTGTGGATTTTTAAAATACTTTGTTGAATAATAATACTTTGGGAATACCTCTTATCAGTATTTGCAGACAAAGGAATGTATACACACATCATTTCTGGGTTTGTGTTCAAAGACATTAATCATTAACTGATTGGTTAAAAATGGTATATATGAGAATATTCATATTTAGAATCAGTGGAGAAAATTCCCTATAGATGCAGCTGTCCCTAATTTTAAGCAAGCAAAATAATGCCTGATCCCAAACTCTGCATACACTACTAACAATGAGAACAAATGGAATTGGTCAAGGAGTTTTGAAGAAAGTTGTGACATTACAGCTTATTGCTGGGCTTCCAATATACACTACTCTAGAAATACATATGAATATGTCATTTATGAATTCAGTTTCAAGATGCCATAATCTGCAATTTTCAAACTAATGATTGCAATCTATTCATCTGGATAATTTAGCTATCCAGAATACAGAAAGGGGAAGAGCAGGAACAGGAAGAACAAGAGATGGAGAAGGAAGATGCAGATATCTACTTAAAAATTATGATGCAGCATATCAAAATATAAATTAGGAACATGCTCAGAAGTCAAAATTCAAAAAAAGTTTTCTTATTACCATCTCAGCTATTGAAAATAAAATAGAAAGTAGACTGTACCTGTACAAAAATACAAAAATTCTCTCAGATTTCATTATTGGTATTCATGTTTGAATTTAAATGGAAATGGAGGTATTGTATCTTTGGGAAGTGACATTCTAGATCAAAATCTCATAGAATAAATGCACATGTCTACCATGTGTGGTTTAGCTCCAGGCAAATGTTTGGTTTCAAGCTGTGACCTGATAGGCAAATTATGTTAATTGAATGAAACTGAAATATGCAATTAGTGATGGCCCTTTGACTTATGATAGCTTTCTTTGTTGCCCTTCATGGTGGAAAAAAAATTCTCAGTTTTGTATATAAGCCATAAACTACAGTGCTTATTTGAAAGTTAATTATATATTTGCAGTCATACAACAATATTCTTTTCATCATTTTTGTACTATTTATGCTCTGAGGGGTCCTTAGTAGTCTCTGAGCTTGGTTATTTTATTGTAGACATTTCACAATGTACACAATGTACACAAACTATGTAACATCATCAATGCTAGTAAGCCCCAGAAGAAAAAAACAAGAGACATCTACAACATTCAATGTAATGAGTGCAACAACCACTACATATAAGAAACAGGCAGAAGATTGGCAGATTGCATCCATGAACTCCAACTAGCAATCAGAAGACATGATGAAAACGTTTTAATTTCTCAACATATGGACAGTTTTAACCATAGTTTCAATTGAGAAACTGTGACCATCCTAGAGCAAGTCAAGTCCAAAAACACTAAGGTGTTTTTTAGAAGCCTGGCATTCTGACAAATCAGCCATCAATAGACACACAGATATAAACAATATAGCAATAGCAATAGCAGTTAGACTTATATACCGTTTCATAGGGCTTTCAGCCCTCTCTAAGTGGTTTACAGAGTCAGCATATCGCCCACACAGTCTGGGTCCTCATTTCACCTACCTCGGAAGGATGGAAGGCTGAGTCAACCTTGAGCCGGTGAGATTTGAACCGCTGAACTGCAGATAGCAGTCAGCTGAAGTGGCCTGCAATACTGCCCTCTAATCACTGCGCCACCTCGGCTCTATTATATCTATATAATATAATATCACATCTATATAAATCAACATCTATATACTATGCGTAAGAGGCAATCAGCAAGCCAAAAGGGAAACAAAAAAACCAAAACACCTCCCCACCAGCAATCAACACCCAGATAAGCATAAACTTCAAGATTAATGTCAGAGCTATCTTCAATTCACCATACCTTCCATACCTCCCACAATACATTTTGATTTCTCTTAAAGAAAGAGAGAGGGAGGAAGGGAGGGAGGGAAGGAAAGAAGGGAGGAAGGAAGATCTACAGATAATAAAAAGTCAATAACATTTCTATAACATACAAGGAAGTCTTTGAAGGGGAGGGGGTTTAAATTCTAATAAAGATATGTAGTTGTGCCTTTGAGTCATTCTTGACTGCTGGTAATTTTCTGGACAAGTCCCTGCAGTTTTCCTGGCAAGCTTTCAGAAGTGGTTTTCCTATGCCTTCTTCCTGGGGCTGAGAAAGAGTGAATTGCCTAAAGTAACCCAGCTGGCTTTATGCATAAGGTAAGACTAGTTCCCTTCCTTTTTCCTAGCTTCTAGCCCAAGGTCATCTTTACATCAACAGGCTCTCGATAGTTTTCCTGAAATATCCACATAAACTATGTCAATCCTGGAAGTCTACAACAAAGTAAACTACTTTAATGTAAAGAAACTACGTGTTGCCCAGTCAAAACCAAGATGATTAAGATTTTACCAACAAGCCACTAACTATTGTAGCGTTTCATGTTTAAGTTCCCAAAGGTTTTGTTTGTTTATTCGTTATTGTTCTTAATGTATTTTTTCCTAATTACTCTTTTTATAAATTTAATCCAACAAAATCTAGGTCTGATCAACCCATGTGAAAGTGAATGTGGAACACTAAGGAGTTATACTTACTACACAGGTCCTGCTATTCACCTTGTAGTACAGAAAAAAAATCAAAACTAAGGTGATCTGCAAAAGATTTCTAAGACCAGTGCTAATTACTTAGTTAATTACAGCATTGAATGAAAATTCTTTATCTGCAATGCGTTATACCGGAATGAGTAAGAGGTAATTGATGCTGTATAGAAATGGCAACAACAACAAAATTTTAAAACCAAGAGATTTGTGCCAGTAAATATTGGCAACAGCTAAATGGAAATTATAGTCTTAAAGTGCATAATAAAATAGATCTGGAGGCTGTGCAGTGTAGTATACAAACCTAATAGTTAGAAACAATTAATACAGCTGCAAAATCTATAGTTCTTTAATCTGTTTTTAATCATTGACATGGACGGATGCCTAAGGAATTTAGTTTTGAAGAATATTACTAAACACTGAATATTCACTGGAGATGTTACTAACATGCAGTCTTATGGAACACATTTAGAATAAAATATATTGATTTTTTAAAAATTATTTTAAACAATCAAAATGTACAGTATGGATTGCATCACAGTTTTACATAAGAATTGTTTAACACAAGAGTGGGTGTGCAGACAACTCCCATGCAGAGACACCAATTCGTAGAACAATGAGGCCACTACAGTTCAGTGGCCATCTGAACTTCTCAGGTGCCTGCTTGAGAGAAGCCAAGTAATGTAAACAAATCATAAATATATGCCACCAATTAGCAAAATCAAATGTGATGGGTATTTTCCTCTTATCTTATGACCAGCTACAAGTTGATCTTTTGGGAGCATCTATATTGCATTCTCTTTCCTCTGTAGTGGTTAATATCAACAGCAGCATTTGTCCATACCTGGATGAATTGACATGGAGAATAGTTATGTGTTCAACAGAAACAAAGGTATTTGCAATAATGGAAAAACAGTTTCAGAATAAGGATGATTGACTGTGGGATGAATTACAAAAAGAAAAAAAGGAACCTATTTATGGATGTTTGGTTAATGTTTGTTTCTAATCTGCTTTATTCCTGGAACCAAGTAATAGTCCATGTACAGATAGTCCAAAGTCCATTGACAGAAAGCAGTATGGTTATTTTTTATAGATTAATAAAGGAGCCTTTTATAGAAAAATGTTATTTTACCCTTTTTCCTTAAATGAATAACACAAGGAACATAAGCATGTAAGTTCAAGATTTATAATAATTTACCTAGTAATCTGTTCTCTCTTGTATATTATTACCAGATATGGCAATAGACCCAACTGGAGTTCACAGATTATCATAGCAGTGCAAGTTTTCCCGCTAGTAAGGTGGCAGTCCAGGACCTGAAAAAGGCAATATGGTCTATATTTAGAATTTGAGTTGTGCTTTAGGTAATGCTCAGAAAGCTGTTCTTGGAGCTGTCCATGGTTTAAAACAAATGAAACCAAGATCAAATTCATTTCATCAGTGGTAGCTTTGAGTCTAGTTCTACAATTTGCAACTCACTAAATGTTTTTCCAAACTTTGAAAAATGAAAAAAAAATCAAATAGGAATATATCCGATGAATAAAAGACCATTCCCCTTCGTCTCACAAACATAACTAATATAAACTGAATGAGGCAATGGCAGGTCATGAAAAAATACCAAATGTGTCAAACTGGGATTGCTTGTGACTTGTTGAAAGCTATAAAACTGGATGGATTAGTTTGAAGTTTCCACCTAGAACAAAGTACTTTGTACAGTGGCCATCCTGCTTCTAGAACTGAAATGCCACTTCCGGTCTGGCGTCACGCTGGAACGGGCTGCTGACAGACTCTCTGTTCGGTTCGCCCGGTCTTTCCACAAGCGTGGCCGTAATAGGCAAGGTCCCTTCGAGGTGCGAGGACCTTTGGAGAGGGGAAACCTCTGTGCAGTGGAGGGTGAAAGGCGATCTCCTCCCACGAAGCAAGAGGCTCCCTCAGAGTTCGTGCAAAAGAGGTCGGCTGATTAATGGCCGACCAGAAGGCGTGACTGCCAGCCATTAATAAGGAAGAGAGAGACAGATGCAGGGAATATAGCGGACCAAATGACGGTAACCACAAGATCTGACTTAAAAGCCTAAACCTAAAAGATAAACAACTTTACTGCAATAAATACAGATACGTGTGTGGGCGCATTTATCTGCAGCGGCTATTAAATACAAACAGTGAACTTTTGTGAAAGCTGATTGACGTTGTGAATAGAAGAAGACAGGCTTTGGACTAGTTAAATTTGAGGATTAACAGAGGACGAGACGAAGAAGAGAAGCTGGATTTGCCTGCCTGGGAAAAAGGAAAGAAGTTTAATCACAAGGGTTTGAAGTACCCGGTGTCATATTACAGCCAGAGACAGCAGAAGGAAAACACTACACTGACAACAGGAAGAGATTGATGGGTGAGTTCTAAATACTTTCTGGCCTCTCCTGCACCCTGTCGTATCACGCTGAAACGTTTCTCTTCCTGACTCTCCCAGATACTATAGAATTAACTGAGCCTATATTTCACAGCCCTGCTCCAGCTTAATTACCCTATATGTACCCCGGGCTCTGTATAACTACTCAAGCAGCACTCAGAAGGTACTAGACTTACACCTTACAGGGAAAGAGCTGAATTAAAGCAAATGGCAACGAAAACAGTAACCTTAATTAAAGGAAGTAAAAAAGCAAACTCCCCTATCTACCCCGGTGAGGGAAAAGTCCCCTGAGGGCAGGCAAACGGGAGATAAGGCAGCCCCAACCCTGCAAGACCAGGAAGTAACAATGGACTCCCTACAAGAGACAATATTGAAGATGGGGGAAAATGTCGCCAAAGGCCTGGAGGGAGTAAAGAATGAAATGCGTGAAGTAAGAAACAATATGGGAAAAATTGAGGAACGTATAGGAGTAATACAAACAGCGCTGCTGAAAAATGAGCAGGAAATTCAAAATGTTAAGGGGAGAACGGAAATAGCGGAAAAAAGGATAGACAAAGTGGAGGACAATCTGGAATCTATAAACTCAAGCCTGGAGGAGGCCACCCTCCAGCTAGAATTAGAACGATCAGCATATTATTTAAGACTACAAAACGTGGAGGAAGCAAAAGATGAAAACCTCCGGGAGCTGATTGGAGAAATCCTGGGATTAGTCCTCGGCAGGCCGAAAAAAGAGGTTATTAATGATCTGGACGAAGCCTATAGAGTCAATACAGGCTTCGCGAGACGCCACCGGCTTCCGAGGGAGATCCATGTGAGGGTGTTGAGAAGACAGCTGAGAGAGGACATTCTAAGTACAATAAGAGGGGACTCTCTAACATACAAAGGTAAAGAAATTCTCATCTTAAAACAGACTCCACGGAGAGTCAGAGAGAAGAGAAGGAAATACAACTTCCTCTCCACACGTTTAAACAGAGACAGAATTCAGTTCAGATGGCTCCTTCCAGAAGGAATGTTGATAACATGGAGGGAAAAGAAATACCGAATAGATACCTTGGCGAAAGCTCAAGAATTCCAGGAACTTTTACTAGCAGGCGATGAGAGATTTAATAAAGAAGGACTTTTAAGACAGGGGGACACTATAATTGAAACTCAACCAGAGGGGCGGGGGCCAGGAGAGGCCAGAGAACGAGAGAGATATGGCAGAGAAGATTCGAGAGCAAGGTCACCCATCGAGACTCGATCCAAAGGTGCCCTCAAAGCGAATAACGTGTAAGGGAATTGAAGAATGGGAAACGAATGTACTATCAGCTAATGTAAATGGTCTTAACATAACTTCCAAAAGAAAACGTGTACTGTTGGATCTAGTGAAACAAAAGTTAGATGTAATCTGTCTTCAGGAAACCCACATTAAAGAAAAATACAATAACCTGTTGGTCTGTCCAAAACTAGGTAAAACATTCTGCTCGTCAGCACAAACCAGAAAAAGAGGAATTGTGATGTATATAAAAGAATGGTTGAACCCCAAATTAATATATGCAGACAAAGATGGTAGGGTATTAATGGTGGAGATAATTAATGGCGGGAAAAAAATTTTACTAGTTGGAATCTATGCCCCAAATCAAAAACAAGAGAGATTTTATATTAATCTATATAAGAGGATAAATGAAATAGAGTGGCAAAATATATGTATTCTAGGGGATTTCAACGCTATAGCAGATGGTAAGATGGACTATAAGGGTACCCACAAGAAAAGCACAAGAAGGAAACTACCGTCTGCCTATGTAAATATGGTGAAGGATTTAGATCTTTATGATGTCTGGCGAGCAATGAATGACAAGATGCAACAGTACACGTTTTACTCCCATCCACATAATTCATGGTCCCGTATCGACATGGTTTGGTCAAACTCGGAGCTACTCATGGATACTGTAAATATTGAAATAATAACCAACAAGTGGGCCGATCATCACCCAGTCTTATGGCAATGGAAAGGGAAGGCAAGGATAAAAGCTAGGTGGACATTAAACCAGAACATACTACAAGAGAAACGATTTGTACAACAAATAGAAAAGGAACTGGGCTACTTCTTTAAAGAAAACGGTAAAGAGCAGACCTCAATACAAAATGTTTGGGACACGATGAAGGCAGTTGTGAGGGGAATTTCCATAGCCTATATAATAAGAAGAAACAAAATGCACAGGGAAAAACTTAATACACTGAACAAAGAACTAAGAGAGACGGAACTGCTGACCCAGAAAGAGCCAGAAAATAGTAGACACAGGGAAAAAGGAGAGTTAATTAAACACCAAATAAATTTGATCTCCCAAGAGGAAATAGCACAAAACATTAAGAAAATGAAGCAGAATTATTTTGAACATGCAAATAAAACTGGGAGATGGTTGGCCCACAAAATAAGAAAGGAGAAGGTCAAAAGAATTATTAAACAACTGTATGACGAGGAGGGGAACCTGAAACAAGAAATAGGAGAAAAGAAAAAGGTAGTACAGAACTATTATAGGAAACTATATAAACAAGACGAAATTAATGAACAGGACATTAGAAAATACCTTATAAAGCAGAAGCTTCCAGTCTTGTCGGAGGAGATGAGAGAGATGCTCGATAAAGAAATTACACAAGAAGAACTGAAAAAGGCCATTCAAAAACAAAAAAACAATAAAACACCTGGGCCGGATGGGCTCCCGTCGGAAATATATAAAAAACTTCAAAATACCATAGAAGACAAATTATTAGAACTATGTAATGATACATTGCAAAATGGTAGGGTCCCAAAATCATGGGGGGAAGCTTACATTACCCTAATACCAAAGGAAGAGGCGGACAGTAGCAAGGTCCAAAATTATAGACCCATATCCCTGTTAAATGCAGATTACAAAATCTTTGTATCAATATTGGCGGAAAGACTAAAAATAATATTAAATCAAAGTATCCATTCGGATCAAAACGGCTTTCTCCCAAAAAGACATATTAGAAACAATACAAGAATAATAATGGACACCCTGGAATTCTATCAAACAAGATCTGAGAAACAACTCGCATTAATCTTTGTCGACGCTCAGAAAGCCTTTGATAACCTAGATTGGAACTTTCTAATCACTCAACTAAAAATGATGAAATTTGGCGATAAATTTATTAAGATTATAGAATCTATATATTCACGGCAATCTGCAAATATTATAGTCAATGGGGAACTAACGGAGAGGATACAAATTGGAAAGGGTGTTAGACAAGGGTGCCCGCTCTCCCCACTACTATTTATTACGTCTCTAGAGGTCCTTTTAAATCGGATAAGATCAAATCAGGAAATTAGGGGCCTGACCATAAAAAAAGAACAATATAAAGTACAGGCCTTCGCGGATGACATGGTCTTTATCGTGGAAGACCCCTTACTTTCAGGACCGAATTTGATGAAGGACATTGAGAACTTTGGGTGTGTGGCCGGTTTAAAAATAAACAAGGAAAAAACAAAAATGATTATAAAAAATTTCCCCAAAAACCAGATTGGAGAACTAGAGGAAACAATGGAATTAAAGGTAACTAAAAAAATTAAGTATTTAGGAATCTGGCTGTCTGCGAAGTGCTCTTCCATAAAAGAAGACAACTATGATAAGTTGTTACAGAATACCCAAAAAGACTTAAAAACCTGGTCAAAACTACAACTATCACTGATGGGAAGAGTCGCAGTAATTAAAATGAATGTTCTCCCAAAAATCCTCTACCTATTTCAAACGGCACCGGTTAAGCTAGGGGAAAAATTTTATAATGATTTGGACAAAATGATTCGAAACTTTATATGGAATGGTAAAAAGCCCAGAATAAAATATATGCACCTGCAGGATAAAAGAACTCAAGGGGGAATGGGATTACCGGAATGGAAAACATATCATCAAGCAGCAACAACTATGTGGATAAAAGAATGGGTAATGTTAGCTAATAAAAGAATCTTAACAATAGAGGGCCACGACCTGCAATACGGGTGGCACAACTACTTATGGTGCGAGGGAAATAAAATCCACAATTATTTTAGTAGTCACCATTTAAGGGGGGTATTGATTAAGGACTGGCTCGAAATTAGAAGGAGATACTATACGCAACTACCTAAATGGATATCTCCGACGGAAGCCCTGATATACCCGAATTTGATAAACTTGGATAAAATTGTTACCTACCAACAGTTGCTAGACGACCAAAACAAACTAAACCCCAGGGAAAATTTGGCTGATAAGGGAATAAACATCGATTGGTGGCCATATCTTCAAATTCAAAACAAACATAAATTCGATCTAGCACAACCTGGCTTCCAGAACAAGAACCAGGAATTAGATAAAATTTTAATTGGACCTGATGAGAAATTAATTTCAAAAATATACAATTGCTTACTGATTCGAAAAACGGAAGCAGAAAGAGTAAAAGAAGTCATGGTAACCTGGGCCCAAAACATCGGCCACTCAATAGATCTAGACGACTGGGAAAGAGTCTGGGAATGGAATCTAAAATTGACAAAGTCGACGGCCTATAAAGAAAATATATATAAAATGTTCTACCGCTGGCATCTTCCACCGACAAGACTGGCGAAAATGTCTTCAAAAGTTTCAGCCATATGCTGGAAATGTAAAACGGTGCTGGGCACGTACTACCATATGTGGTGGACGTGTCCGGTAGCCAAAGCATACTGGAAGCATATACTAGGATGGCTGAATGGAATCCTGTCAATTAAACTATGCTTTAAGCCGGAAACTTTCTTATTAGGAATAATAGATCAAAAAATTTGCAAATCTGACCAATACCTCCTAGTCCATATTCTGACAGCGTCAAGGATTGTTTACGCACAATGCTGGAAGAGTGAAAATGCCCCCACCAACACTATGGTGATGAATAAAATTTTAGAACTAGCAGAAATGAACAGACTGACGATGCGAATTAATGACAAAGAAGACACAGACTTTTATACAGTCTGGGAGAAGCTATACAAATGGCTTGATGAGTCAGTGAAGACCTAGACATAAAAAGAGATAGCTAACTAACCTATCACGATTAAACCAATAACTCAAATGAACAATATACAACAACTGAGAGATAAACGAAAGGAGAAATGTATCAGGGGCGAGAACCCACCGTCGAGCAATTTTGTCACGCTACAATGCTGGGAAAACTTTAAAAAGCTGATAGGAAATTCGCTATAATTACCTGCATGAAATTAGTGATCAAACTTCATTTTAGATGAGGCGAGAAGACGTATAATCCTTGCCTCTTCAAGCAAGGAAAGGGAAAGAGAACCAGATTGTCCTCAGCAGAGGAAAATATGCAAATGTAACAAAGGTTAGAAGGGAGGGAAGGAGGATAGTAGGGAAATCAGGATGGAGAGGAGAAAGGGGAGGAATAGGAAAGGCAGAAGAAGGGGGGAAGAAAGAAGGAGAGAAGAAAGAGAAGAAACTGGGGGAGGAAGGAGGGAGGGAAGAAGAGAGGGTAGTAAGAGGGAAAGAGGGAGGGAAAGAAAGAGAGAAGGAGAATTGAAAGGAAGGAGGGAAGGAGGGAGGAAAGGAGGGAGGTTAAGAGAAAAGGAAGGAGGAGGGAAAGAGGCAGGGAAGGAGGGAAGTATGTGTGAAGGAGGGGGGGAGCGAGGGAGGGAAAGGAGGGGGAAGGAAAGGAGAAAAGGAGAAAAGAAAGGAGGGAAGGCAGGGGAGAAGGAAGTAAGGGGGGAGGGAAGAAAAGAGGGAGGAAAGATACCTAACCTTTGATGTTTATAATGATTTGATAGTATGGGAATATCTCGAAATGTAATTGTATTGTTTGTTACAAGTTATGGATGTTGTATTTTCTTTTTACCAATAAATCTTATTAAAAAAAAAAAAACTGAAATGCCTCCTTGGTTTTCAATTTTTAATATGAATTGATGGTTGTGTGAAAGTGAATGGGGTTCAGAAATGGAACACTAAAAGTTTTGAACCTAAATTTATGTGTCCAAAGTTTTTAGATTAGAAAAGTAAAGAGCAAATGACACTGTAAATATCATACAGATCCTCTTTCCAACCCTCAGAATTAACTAATTTTGTGTGATGTTTTCTACAATTGGATTATTCCTTTTGATTTGCTCAGTATTCATTTTTTTAAAAAGTCTTAAGAGCATTGCACACATTTTATGGCAAAGAAGCCAGAATGGACTGGCAACCATATTTAAACTATAATGATAAATCACAAAATCTCATTATTTTTTCACACCCTTATGTAAGTAAGTGCTATTCACAATTTACTGATATGCAAGGATATTTATAGTGATTTTCCAAAGAGAGGAAAGCTGAACTATAATTTGAACTGATATGGAATACAGCTTTCCTTATGTTTTCATACTTACATGGAAATCATTCTTAAGATTTTAGGATTTTGGTTTCATATAATTTTCTGGTCTCGTGAAATTTGGATCTTTGTTGGTATTATTGTTGGTCACAAGTCAGGCAGATGTTTAGACTGGATTTGGCATTTTTATCATTTGTATTGAGTCCTCCTCAAGGATCTGAGATAGGCAGTTATTATTCTTTGATGGGGACAAAAGTATTATTGCTGTTCCAAGTAATGCTCTCTTTTGTAATTGACTGACATAGCAAATTTGTCAATGCCAATGGTATTCAAATGGTGTTACAGATGTTTTGGTATGGCGCCCAAGGCACCTATTACTCTTGATACTAGCTTTGCTTTCTTTCACCAGAGTCGTTCTACTTCTGTTTGTAGCTGTTTGTGTTTAGTGACTTTCTCCAATTCTTTTTCTTCTATTCTGCTGCTAAACCCAAGGAACCGATAATGTCTTTGTCTTTCTTTTTGACAATTATTAAGTTTGAGGTTCTATGATGTGTATTTGAACTCTAATATCTCAGAGAACTTTAGTTTCTTTTTTTATTACTTTGTCTATTTTGTGATCTCACTAGTTCTTGCTGGCCTGCAAATGGTATCTCTTGCAGATCTTCCAGTGCACCATTCTTGCTACTTTTTCATGCTGTTGTTTGTAGTAAATTTTTGCAATATTCTTGCAACTGCTAACTAGTTTTTCAGCTTCTTTGCAGAGCCAGCATTTGTTGTCAGTTACTGTCTTCTCAAGTCTGGCATTGTATGCATTTATTATTAAAGCTTGGTCTTTCTTCAGTTCTCCTCCTCTTCTTTCCTCTTGTTGTTATCTGTTTTGTCTGCCACTTTATCTTTTTATGTACTGTAATACTTTTTATGGCCATGTAATACTTATAATATTTGTAATACTCTTCCATGTAAAATAGAGATTTGGTTCCTCACAGCCAAATTAAAACATATGATTACCGAATAACACAAGCACACAATCAGACACACACAAATGCACACACCCAAAATTCATATATCATACTGTAAAACCAGAGTCACTAATACTTTTCAGTTAACATTTCAAGATGCTCCTCAGATGCTGGTGCAAATATTTAGTCAGACCAGTTTTCTCATGTTACAGCTTACTCTGAATGCCAGTTTGATGTAGTGGATAAGTCATTAGACTAGAAACTGGGGGACCACGAGTTCTAGTTCTGGCTTGGTCATACACAACATCAGGCTAGTCACACTCTCTTAGACCTTGGAAGGAGACAATGGTGAACTACTTCTGAAAAACCTGGCCAAGAAAACTGCAGGGACATGTCCAGCCATCTCCAAGAATCAGACACAATAAAGCAGAAGGGGCAAAAAAGCTTACTATCATCCTCAGATGCCTAAAAAACCAGGCAGCATCTTGGATTCTAAGTCTTGTTTATATCCCAGGCAGCTAAAAAATGCAGAAGGCCTACTCATGTTTGGTTGTACTATACACAGATGGGAGGATATGATTCAGTCTAACAACATACACCCTCCTCCAATCACACTGTGAAAGAATGTGGACAAATTTTGAATGAAATAATTAGCTCTTTCTCCATCAGAAGAGTTTTGAAAGAAAGGAAGTACAGCTTAGTAAAAGCTTAACACCATTGTAGCCATTGTACCCAATCTAGCACCAATGCTTGTGTTTCTACATCTCTCACATGTAGGAATTTTTTAATTATGTTTTGGAGTTTAGGAATTTTGAAAAACAGCTTTGCCTAATTCTATGAGTGGAATTCTGTGAATTCTAATTCCTGAACAACAGTGTTCCCTCAATCACCCCAAAAATGACTTAAGGGTATCCATTTTGGTGTTTGCCTTTGGTAAGACAAGCACAAAGATCTTGTTGCAGTTCATAGCATACCATGTTAATTGTAGTAGAAGCTTTCATGGTCTAGAGCCTACTGCATGTGAAGATCACAACAAATCTTTGCCCACAATAAATTTGTAGCTTTCATGAGACCATAGACTTCATTCATCTGTGACAAGAACAATTATGACCTCCAGTTCACAAAGCTTGTCTTTATCTTGGGACTGTCCTTATCTTTGCCCCTGCTTATTTGTCTTCAGATCTGAAGCAAATATAATCAGCATGTCACACACACACACACACACACACACACACACACACACACAGAGCTTTACTGGTGGATTTTTAATTCTGCAAATCTTTATTTTTCTGTGTTCATTTAAATATTGTTTTTACTTTCTAGCACATCTGGTTTAATATGCTTTGGTCATGGGAAGCAGAGTATAAAGTGCTTCAATAAATCTATAAATCAAGCCCCATTAAGATATATGCAGGTTGCCTAAGAATTCCATCATTGAGGATGAGTTGAGGCAATCTGGGCTTTTGAATAACTTCAGATCTGTGACTTAGATTCTATTGTTCCTTTAAAATGAATACCCAGAAGAGGGCACTAATGATTCAACCATCTGCAGTCTCAGGTGAAGCCATTCCTCCCCACCCCCAGGATGCAATTCCTTCCTGGGTACAATTTGTTCTTGAAAATCAACCCAAGATGTCTTTCTCATTTACCTGTTAATTATTAGAAGAATACATTCTAATTCTTTCTTTCTTTCTTTCCAGGGGCAACTCCAGACATTGCAGCAATGTGACTGATCACATCATAATGTCATCTTCAAGTTGTCATCTTTTGAAGGAAACCGCAATTTCAACACATGAAACTGGGTTTTCCTTCTCTTTGGTGTTCCAAAGGGGTGGAAAAACCATGAAGTATTCTCATGCTTCATCACCCACTACATATTCTCTCTGAATACAATTCATCTTTGTTTGTGGGGAAAAACAAAAATCTATAACGATAACATAGTCTTATTGAAATGTTTTGACTAACAGCTTTTCATAAGCGCTTAATTCTAAAATTTTGATACGTTTGCAAAAGATATGGTTTCATTATTCCTCCCTTTCAAACATCCCCATGCACATATTTCATTGCCCTGTAATAGCATTGAAAGAGCATTTCTCCACTTTAGTTGTAAAGTACAGGGCTTTGAGGAGGAAAATATTATGCACTGTACTTTAAACAACCCCCCTCCCCGCCACCCTCAATCATCAAGTTTTTTTAAAAAATTCAATTGAAATTATTTGTTGACTAAAATCTCAATTCACACAATTTAGCAATCCCATTTTTGGAATATAATCAATAAACCTAGTTAGCCATGCTCAGAGCAATAATGAATTCAATTTTAAAGAAAGAAATATATAAAAACAGAAAAAGAGGGTGGTGGTTTTTTTTCATTTTTAGTTCTCTCCAGTTGCACAGCTTCAAGTAGAAATCATCCCAAAACAACACACTTTCTTCCTCGTTGCATCCTAATTAATACTCCTGTAATGAGCTTCCTCAGATAGCCAAATCCTTAATCAGCCCTATCAAAAACTATGTCTGCTCAAAGAAAGACTTGTGTTAATTCTGCTTAATTCCTGACACTGGTTAAGCACCATTAATACTCCATAATTTCATTGTGTGTTATTGTAATCGTATCACCATATATCTTCACAGCTAGCAAAGGCTCCGCAGACTGTTGGTAAAAAAAAATCAGCCACGTGATGCCCTCACTTAGTGTCTATCTTCCATCACTGGCCAGACCTCCTTGCCCTCCCCACAGTCAGTAGCCTAAGCAGGTATTAATAATGGTCTCCTTTTTAAAATTGCACTGCTCTAAATGGTCTTTAAGGGACCCGGTAGTAATCTCTAGATCCCTATATTTTAGCCGCAACGCAGGACAGAGGAATTAATAAGAGTTCTTTTCTGTGTAAACTGCTCCCTGCTCTAAGGCTATATCCTGATGTCAGGGCGCTAAGAGAATTTTAAATGCACAGATGAATTGTTTGTGTTGCAAAAGCGAAACAGGGGCAAAGGCTAAGAGACTTGAGAAAATTGAAAGACTGCCAGAGAACGCCAGGATGCAAATAGCAACAAAACAGGGATAAATGCTCCTGTTCACATATGCAGGAGTTCTGCGGGAGGGAGGGAGGAAAGGAAGGAGGGAGAGAGGGGAAAAAGGTTATTAATTTTCACCAGGCTGTATCTTACAGCTGGTAGCTCAGCATCAGTTTTGGTGTAATGAAAATGGTCTGAGCAGAAGATAAATGGTTCATAAAGTGGACTATTTAGATGCAATCGAGGCTCAATCTGGCCAGTGACTAATCACGTCCCCCAGTAAAGCTGAATTCCTCTAACAGACTTTTTTTTTTCTCCTGCTGTAGTAGTGAATTGTAGTTGGGTCTAAGTTCAAGGCAGGCAGAGAATTATCTTGATTTATTAGTGTGCTGCCTGGCTGTGCCACTCACCCGGCTGTGGCGTTGTGGGCGCCTGCCCTGTTGCTGCTGGAGTGTAATTTTTACTGTTCCCCTGTGACTAGTCCCTAGCATCATTTTCAGCTGCGAGAAAAATGGCTTGCTTTTGCACCTGTAATTTTTCTTCTTTTGCTGCTGAAGGTATATAATATATCTCTAAAGTGCGTAATAAGTTTCTGAAAAACGTGTTTTTAAAAGAAATTGATTCCAGTGGTTTATAAGCTTGAGCAAGGCCACGTCGGGAAATGCATCAGATTGGAAAGGTATGCCTGGTCGGAAAAGGGAGTCATTTTTCCCCTCATCCACCACATCTAAACACCTCCGTCAGCATGATGACCATTGAGGCAGGCCGCCATTTTGCAGAGGACCAAGCCTGACCAATTCAACATGAGGCTTTGCTTTTATTGAGTCTAATTGGCTCAGAAAATCCAACCATGAAAACAACAAAGTGTATGTCTTTCTTCAACATCCCTTTATTTTATTATATTCCTTTATTATTTTATTCCTTTATTATTAGATGGTAAATGATAGATATAGATAGATAGATTAGATTAGATTAGATGGTAGGTAGGTAGGTAGGTAGGTAGGTAGAAGATGATGATAGATAGATAGATAGATAGATAGATAGATAGATAGATAGATAGATAGATAGATGTGTGTGTGAGAGAGAGACAGAGACATAGACAGAAAGACAGAGAGAGAGAAAGAGAGAGAGAGACACAGAGACAGAGAGAGATATGATAGTCTGATGATAGAAAGATCAGTCCAAGGTAGTGAACATATTTAATAGTCCTGACTCCTTTGCTTAATTCCATTTACAGGTAGTGACTGCCTCATTTAGTGATTGTTAACAATTATGATAGTGACATTTCTCACATTTATGATTTTTTCAGGTCTGTGAAGTGAAAGAAATCTGAAGTAAGATCATAAGCACAGACTGAGTTTCACTTAACAATATCCCTTCACTTATTGACCAAATTTGTGGTCCCAATTGTAGTCACTTAATGAAGGCTACCCATATAGACAACTCAATAGTGGCATTATTATTTGTAGCACATGATTAACTAAGACATTTCTAGTGCTTTGGTACCCATGAAAATAACCTAGTATATCAGCATTCTCCAACCTTTCTGGATTGGAGGCCTGGTGCAGGGGCAAAGAGGGGAAGGTTTTTGTGTAAGGGGCAGGCACATGCACTCAGCTTCATTTGCGTGGGCACACACACAAGTGGGGCTATGAGCACCAGCACCCACTGCAAGCTCAAGTGAGGCGCATGCAGCACTGACCCACCACTCATGCAGCCCATTTGCGAATCGGGCATGACCCAGTAGTGGGCCATAGCCCACACTTAGGGACTCCTGTAGTACATAATGAGAAGATGCTTTCCATCCCCATCATTTTCAAAGACTTCTGATTGCTAGCAAGATTTGCAAGATCATTTTAATTCAATTAAGTTGATATAGCACCTTAATTTTTCTACCTTCACACTGTAAATTAAATCCAATATATTTAATATCAATATATGTGCATAAATAATGCTTTGGGAATAAGGATACTTTTTATAGATTTCCCAATCTTAATATTTACTAATAAAAGGAATCTACCAGGTTCTTGATATAAATATCATAAATTAGTCTCATTGTATAAATATCTTCCACAGGACCTTCTAAAACCTTCAAATTCAGCACATAGAGTGAGCAGTCACAATGTTTTATTTTATCCAGGGTCACAAAGAATTCCAAAATTTATCAGATGTTGACTTTCATGTAAATGTTCACATACCTAGAAAATGTGGTAGGTTGTCCTCAAATACTTTGAAATATACAAATGACTTTGGCATCCACCAATATGTGATTGTGTGTCTGAAAAAATAGAGAAAAATGTCTGTCAGTATTCATTTGTGAATGTACATTTACTGAACACTGAAGATTTAGTCTAACAGCTAGGCAAATATACAGAGTTATAAACATAGAGATATACATATGTTTCTGTGTGTTCTGAGTGCATGAGCTACATTGGCTTGTCTTCCTCCCGAGGATTTGCAAAACAAGGAAAATCAATTCTCAAACTACCTATAAGCACCACATTAACAATATTTAATTCCTTATTTTTTTTATTTTTTTTTTAAAAAGAGTAAGCAGAAAATGTTCAGATTTCATGCATGTGTGGAATTCATTATTTCAAAGCTGACCTTTCAGGATCCCCTCTATTATCTAGTAAGGAGAGCCTTCGCTCTTTCCATTGTCAAGAGCTCTCCTCTTGAACAGTGCTGAATCTGTAAAGCAGAATAAAAGCAGGGGGGGAACACCTCCTCGTCTCTTTGAACCATGATCACATTCAGTACATATTAAATAGCTCCCAACCACCACCACCCCAACACATTCATACATCTTGCCTAAACAATTTCACATCTTGTGTTAACATGCAAGTTTAGCACAAACAACAAATTCCAATAGGAAGACAATGGAGATATCACTTAGAAGAAGAGAAATATTATGTAAAAGGGGGACAAAAATAATCATAACTTGAGGTCTGCAATTTAGATATGTAAGCTTTCAAATGCTTTCCAAAATGGGTGTACATTTGTCCCCAATGTCTGAAGAGTTGAAAACGATTGAATTTCCTGACTACATTCTAGATCACTGGAGCAACACCATTGGATTCTAGAGTACTAAGATGCTAAGCCATTAAAGGTGTTCTTTTTCTCCTAGCCTCACATCCACATCCATGATAGGAAAGCCAGAAGAGTCCAGTTGTTTTTTTTAATTGCCATGTTTCAAAATATATCAATAACTTTTGCCCTTTTTGTCCATTTTGTAATGGCCTTAATGCATCATATCTCCACTAGCCAATTACCTCTCTAGTAGACTCAAGACAACTAAAAAGGAAAAAAAAACATGTAGAGAGACATTCTCTCCTGGCCAATAACTGATTACATCACAATATTAAGATATTGTCAAGCAGTATCCCTCCCCTCCGTGTGTGTGTGTGTGTGTGTGTGTGTGTGTGTGTGTGTGTGGTGTGCTCCAGCATGACTCAGGAATGCCTCAAGCACTTTCAACCAAACTTGGTGCACAGATGACCTACTTTCTGGAAAAAAATACTGTGAGGGTAAGACACCCCCTAAACCCCTTGGGGTATGTATGCTGTGAAGATACAGCATGTTGTGCCTTAAAATGACTTCTTCTGTACTGCTGTAAAATGGATTCTACTGTACAGTGCAGTGGGGTTGCTGTGGTAATGGCTTCACAGTACTCAACAAGGGGATTCCCTCTGGTAAGGGAGAAAATCCAACGTTAGAAATTACATTTGGTACAGACATTTTCCCCTATAAATAAATATCCAGGCAACAACCGGGTATCAGTTAGTAAGAAATAAAGGAAGAAGAGGTGGATAGCAAAGACAAGTGTCTCCTTCAAACCCTTACAATTGTTCCTTTTATAACTTATATATTTAAAGTTTTTTCATCATACCTCATCATAAACAATATACATACAGGAACATATCTCTAGAAAACTACCAGAGTGTTCCCAAATTATAGAGAAGATGGGTCTTCCTTGAGTGTTTTTCTTCATTAGGACACATATTTCCGGTTGGTCAGACATAAAAACAAACAACAAACAAACAAACAAACAAACAAACAAAATCCAATTGACATTGTACAAATAGAATGCACCAATTGTTGGAGAGAGACTGGCTGAGCCAAGAGAAGGAATCAAGTGGAGATAGCCTGAAATCTTTATGTAGGCACAAGAGGACAAGACCCAACACACCCCCCCCCCGCTGAATGATGTTGAGAATTATCTAAGCTAAGATTCCTGTGAAATAAACATGAGTAATAAAGTAGTTAATAGAACTCCTCATGTGTGGATCTGATGGTTCATACCTAATACCAATGAAACCAGAGGTGGGTTGCTACCGGCATTGCTACCTGTTTCGCTTCACGCACGTGCCAGATGCATTGTGTGTGTGGGCGCGCGCGCGCACGCATGTGCACAGTTGACTGTAATTGTTCTGCGCATGCGAAGAACGTGAAAAATTGCTAAAAAAACATGCTGGCAATGGCAGCGGTGACCGGGAAACTGGTTTCAGGGGCGTGGCCAGCCGGTTCACTGCTGGTTCTGCGACCAAAGTCAAAATACCACTACCAGATCACCCAAACTAGTGCGAACCAGTAGCAACCCACCTCTAAATGAAACCACAGGAATTCAGGAGGCTTTTTCTCTCAGTTGGAACACTGGTGTTTTTCATTCTAGCAGTAGTTTTAACCACAGTTCTCAGAAAGTGCCAAGGAAGAGGAACCTGTTCCATGTAAAATATGTGCTCTATCTTTGAGCATTTTTAATTTCAAACAATTATTAGCCAGGTTGTTATTTTATGAGACAAACAGATTGTGAGTGGAAAAACAGGACAAGGAATAGAGAAAGGATATTATTGATATTTGTCTATTATTTACAATGTTGTACATATAGTTGTTAAGTATTTTTTATAACATAAAAGACAAAATGAAAATCTTGAAGAACTTACTGTATACCAAATCAGACCACTGGACTATTAAGGTCTGGAAGGAAGAGGGAGAGGAGGAGGAGGGGGAAGGGGGACAGAAGCAGAAGGAGAAGATATCACTAGTGTTCTTGGCATAATGTTTTCCCTTCCTTCCCTTGATACATCAAGGATTAAATCTCAGTCAGCCTAGATATAAACAGTTGTATCTAGATAAACAGACTTTATCTATTTCACTGACAAATGCAGTCCAGTTTGACTAATTGCTTTTCTTAAAATAATTAATGCCTTGTGTTACCCTAGTTGCTTTCTATTTGCTGGCAAAAATAAACCTGCTGTTGTTTTTTAACTGCTTGAAAGACAATGAAGTGTTAGCATGTGGAATGTTGATTTCAATTCACAGGCTTCCTATGAATTTATGAACTGTTTCATAACATCTTCTGGCAGCATACAATGGCAGTCTTTAGGCGAAATCCAATGTATGTTAATTACATATAAATACAGTATTTACATGACCTGTGGGACTACACTGGGGGATTTTATCTCTCCTTTTTCAAGGACTTTTCTATAATGACATTCCTTTTATTTCTACTGCTAAATGACATATCATACTCTGAGTTCATAAAGGGAAATCCGCCTACCCTAAATGTTATGGGAATTACAACTCAAACCACCTTTAACAAAATTTTGACACTGATGTGATTCTTTTTTTAATTTGGCTGCTTGGATGGACACAGTGGGGTTTATTGCTTCCTGGCTTTTGAATCTGGTCCAATGTATATGCGGGTGTTTCCCCTTAGATTATCATTGACGCCCCTAAAGAAATTCCTGTTCCAAATACAATTGGATGGTTCATTTCTTAAGCAATAAAGAGTAAAGAGGGTGCTGCTGAATAAGCAAGCTTTTCTCTTTGAAAAGCCCACTTGTTAGGCCCTATAACACTTCAGTTGATATTTCTGCAGTGCAAACACGATAGTGGAAAATTAAGTTGCCCAGCAAATTCAGTTTCAGAGAAATTTGTTATGAATAAAATGCTGCTGCTGGCTTAGAACATTAAATTTCTCCACCAAATAATATCTTAGAAATACCACTTCAGAAGAAATCAGCTCTAAATAATGATAAATTTGGTTTGTTTGGAAACCTTTTGACCCCTGTAATAGAAAGTAAAAACACATTTCAGTTATTAAAGTCACATATATTCCCTCTGGTAGGAGAAGCTTTTAATTTTAAACTCAGCTCAGTTGGGGCCATTTGATAAAGCTAGGAAAAACCTTTTCAAACTGTGCTGGAGGATTCAGGTCAGCTTCCCTTGAGAAAATGGCAAAAGATAAACTTGTAGCGTTTCATTTTTAACACATAAAGAAACTTCAGAGATTTTAAAACATCAAGAACTATTGGAACTGAAAGACAGACTTTCTATCATTCTTTCTCTTCTCATCTTCTCCTCCGCTCCTCCCCTCAAAATAATTTACATTCTCTCTTGTTGTGCTCTTGCATTTTTTAAATGTGGAGGTCTAAGAATTGACCTGGCTAATTTATGCTACTTTAGCCTCCATAAGCATTTGGGTAATTCATATTGTAACAAGATAGGCATGTATATTTATTATTACCAAAATAATATTAAAAATGAAAAATGAAACCTTCAAAATAGAGAAATAGAATGCAAACTCTTTCTAAAAAGACACATACCTAAGTTATGAACACAATACATTAATCCACATGATTTATTTTATTAGTTTGTCAACATGCATAAGGATAACAGGTATAAGTTTAAACATGGACATGAACAAGGAAATGAGTACAAATAAATGGGGACAGTAGGACAGGGATGGTAGACCGCTAGTGTGCTTATACACCCCCCCTTTACAGACCTCTTAGGAATTGGGGTGAGGTCCACAGTAGACAGTTAAGGCTGAAGCTGTGGGGATTTGAGTATGAAACAACAGAGTCAGGTTAGAGCATTCCAGGCATTGACCACTCTGTTGCTGAAGTTGTATTTTGAGTTTGGAGCTGTTATCTTGAGTTGTATCTGTTGTGTGTTTGTGTATATTGAGGTTGAAGCTGAAGTAGTCGTGACAAGTATGACATTGTAGCAGACAATTTTGTGTACCATGCTATGATTAAGCCATTGGTAATCTATGATAAAGCATTTGAAATGTTCATGGGCTAAGTTTTTAATTATATACATTACTTAACTAGTGACTGCAACTGTATAACACAATCAAAGAAAAAAGATTTTTTTAAATTTTCATCTGAAAAATTGCCTTCTAGATGGAAGGAGTGGGATTTAGATACAGTAATGTTTTCACTGGTAGGCTAAGATTGATTCTCTCTCCATATTAAATTGCAGAATTGATTCTTCAGATTTTGTCCGTCCGACTTTGTGATGCTGTCTCGAGTCAAAATGGTCCTAAAAACCATACTGATTAAAATGTTTTAGATTCCATAATCTGGGGAAAGGTATATGCATGAACTCAGTGACGTGCAGTCAGGGGAGGCAGGGGAGGCAGGGCCTCACCACTGTCATCATGAAAAGAAAAAAATTTAAAAGGAAAAAGGCTGATGTAGTTGCTGCCAGAGTCACAGTGGATGACTCTGCTTAGTGCTTAACTGTTTAAAAAAGCCTCTAAAAACGCCCTCTACAGGAGGAGGAGGGAGAACCACGTGCCTCATTTAGTCTATCTTTATGATCACTTGAGCAGAGTTAAGCAAGGGTTAAAAGCCGAAAAATTCCTTATGTAGATGAGGCATGTGGTTCTCTTGCCTCCTCCTGTAGAAGGCGGTTTTTTAAACAGTTAAGCAGAGTCATCCATTGGGGACTCTGGCAGCAGCTAACCAGCCTGACCTCAGCAGCTCTTGCCTTTTTCCTTTTACATTTTTACATTTTCATCATGGCAGACAAGAGCAGAGTTGAAATCCTCTGTGAAACAGCTGAAAAAGGTATGTGGGTTGGAGGGAGGGGGAGGAATTCAAAATTAATGTAATTTGTAAGTAATTGTATTATTGTAAGTAATTTGTGTGTGTGTGTGTGTGTGTGTGTGTGTTTTACCTGCCTCTGCTGTGTGCGCGGGCTGGCACTTTTTTTATGTCGGACATAGTGGCAGGGCTTTTGGACATAGCAGCAGGGCTTTTGGACATAGCAGCAGGGCTTTGGACATAGCAGCAGGGCTTTTGAACATAGCGGCAGGGCTTTTGGACACAGTGGCAGGGCTTTTGGATGCCCCAGCGCTGTGTCCACCATAGAGAAAGAATTCAAAGCATCCACTTTGTTCAGCCTGCCAGTGTGCGCGGACAAGCCCAGAGCAAAAAAAAACCTCAACAACACAGCCAAAGCTGGAATACCCGCACTGGCCCACGGCTTTGGAGTCGAAGGGAAGGAAGGGAGTGAGCAGGGAAGGCATGCAGGCTCTCGGGAAGAGTCCGCCGGCCTCCTCCTCCTTCACGTCCCACCCCTATGGTGGACACAGCGCCGGGGTATCCGAACGCCCTGCCGCTGTGTCCAGAATAGAGGTGTCCTGCCCGTATGGCGGACACAGTGCTGGGGCATCCGAACGTCCTGCAGCTGTGTCCGGCATAGGGTGGCTTTTGCCTGCTTGCCTCACCAGCCATAAACCTCACCGCACGTCACTGACATGAATGGATATATTTTTAGTAGATAAGTTCACAAATATATACTCAAGTACATATTTTGATTCCAATTGGCATGATAGGCAAAAAAAGTATCCATGAACTCTGATCAGCCAAAAGTGCATATGGGCTAATTTTATGGACATAGCCTATCTCATTCTGAACAGCTTTCATTGCTGAAAACTATACTTAGTTTTTAACTATAGCAAAGCTTGCATCTTCCATTTCATTCAATTTTTTTCATTCCCTTCCATTCTCAGGAATTAAGCATAGCATTGTATGCCTCATGGTCCATTCTACAGCCACAGGGGTTTCTTCAGGTACATATTTGTTTGCAGAAAGCTGGTGGCAAAGGATATTATATCGATTTAAGGGCTGACTTTATGCATAACACCAACCGTCTGATAGCTGTTGCTTCCTTCCACTCACCAAACCAGAAAGGTCATCTGGAAGCAGTAGGGATTCTGCTTCTTGAAAAGTTCCCAACAGAGACTGTTAATATGGCAGCATTTGTCCTCAAAGAGAAAGTCAGAGTACATTCCCTGTTCATGCAGTAGAAAATGTCTGCTCATTTGCTCATATTTTAACTATAGTAAAGGTTTCACGAACCTATGAAATGTGAAAGAGGAATCTCAAATAAACAGACTGTTAATTGTGAGAAAATTAGGTTATTAGCCTTCTTCAAATCGGAACAATCCAAAGTGCAGTTTGAATAGCCTCAATGTATTACTTAAGGTACCGTATATACTCGAGTATAGGTCGGCCCGAATATAGCCGAGGCCCTAATTTTACCACAAAAACTGGAAACGTTATTGACTCGAGTATAAGCCTAGGATTGGAAATGCAGCAGCTACCGGTAAATTTCAAAATAAAAATAGATACACTAAGGTTTTTGAATATTTATTCAAAGAAAAACAGTAAACTAGCTCTGGGACATCGTTATGTGGCTGCTTGCCATAACAAGGAGGAGGTTGGGACTCATTGCAGGAGCGGCAGGAGGGGAGGAAGGGGAATCCTAAGACAGCCCTGCATTACATTAGACGTGAGGAGGGGGATGGTGCGGTGCGCGCTGCGCGGCAAAACTGACACAGAGGGAGGGGAAACTCACAGGGGCGCCGGGCCATTCACTGAGCGTCACCCAGCGGCATGGCCCCGCCCCTTTTTCTCCTCCATTTCGGGCAAATTTTTCACTGACTCGAGTATAAGCCGAGGCGGCTTTTTTCAGCCCAAAAAGTGGGCTGAAAAACTCGGCTTATACTTGAGTATATACAGTATTGTTCAATACTTCATTGTTGAACCAACTTGAGCAAGAGAAACTGTTCCACATTTCATCCTGATAGATGTGGATAAATTCTGACCTACCACGCTAATTAGAATTTTATTTGCTTTTTATTTCTATTCCTGTCAGGCACAAAGTATTAAGTTCCAGCGCAGCTGACATTGCTCAAGCCTATATACAAGAATCTAGTCAACACACAGTTAAGATTAAATTGATGCTAGATAAGAGTCAACAGAATTAAAGGGGGATTGGGTGGACACTTGAGAGAATGTAATGACTCCAGACTAATTCCTCTCTTGACTCTGCTGCCAGGCTCTGCCTCTTCTTCTCCTACAATTCCTGATGTTATTTCTTGGTACATTTCTTTGTACAGTCTATTGGTAAATTTCTCAAACAATAGGTCTCTTGAAAATTATCCACAGTATTTATATCAATAGTAGTTATCTTTAAAAAAAATCAGTAGAAGTTTTTAAGAAGAGATTGGACAGCCACATGCCTGGAATGATATAGGATCTCCTGCTTGAGCAGGGTGTTGGACTAGAAGACCTCCAACATCACTTCAACTCTGTTCTTCTGTTAAGTCACTACATCAAATTCAACATCACAGATACATCTATGACATTTCTCTGCTACAATAAAGAGGTGGCTTCTGATTGTCTTCATTACACCTGCCACATGTTCTTATCATATCCTATTTCCTCATTTTAAAAAGGCAACTATAAAGATTATTTTCCCATGGTAAAAATACCAATATGTTAAAGGAGAATGTTCTAGTCAGTCTTGATCCATGATGCCCAAAGTGGGATGCAAAGCCATGTCATCTGGCATGCGCGGCCTTTGTCTTCTGGGTTTCTGGTGCACATGCGCAGGCAATGATCATCTGTCCTTCACGTGCACAGCAGTGCTGAAAATTGGTATGCCCATGTGCACTTGCCAGCTGATTGTCAGGTGCACATGAGTGCCAGAACCTGGAAGTTCGGCTTTTTCAGAGTGCAGCCCCGATGAGAGTGCACACATGTGACATTTCCGTGTGACCTTTTTGACACTTGGTGCTGAAAAGGTTCGCCATCACTGGTCTAGAAAATCTGATGTGGTTAAAAATAACATTGTATAGAATTTTAAAAATAGAAGTAGCAAGAATTTCCCTGTCTCTTATTTCTGGTGATGCCGAGAAATTGCCAACCATGCCCCATGCAATCTTTGGAAAACACAAAAGGTTAGTTTGGCCCCTGATCATAAAAAGGTTGCTCATTTTTATGCATTAACAGCTGCTATTGCTGCTTGGCCCTATTATTTGTCTATGCTTGTAGAGAAGCAAAGCAAGTGAACTGTTGACCACAACAACGTACACTTAAAACCACTGAAATGCTGAAATGTGGATCCTGGCCCTTGGGTATTCCTAGGACTACTCTCTTCTTCCCATTCTACCATCTCAAATATTTCTAGAGATATTTTCTACAGGAGGGTTTCAAATGGAGTGATCAAAGGCTTGGGTAGCATTTTTTTTTACATTGCAGGAATGTAAAATGAGAATGACCACCAAGATGAAACATGATGGCAGTCATCCCTGGAGGTTTATATTAAACCATATTCATATTTCTCAGACTAATAAGCAGGTGGTAAAGTCATTATCAAATTGCCTTTGGTTTTCAACTTAAATGTATCGAAGTGTATATAATGGCACATGGAAAATGTCTTTTACGGTAAAATCTACAAAACTGTAGATTTGGGGGGGGCACAAATGTGATTTACAAATAATGAAAAAAGAATGCTGTTTTTTTAAAAAAAATAATTACATTTTCATTATATTTGATAATGGAATAGAACAAATCTGTGTGTCATGTGCAAATATACCATTGATGTGTAGCCATCCATTCCTATTAAAAATAACCACAGAAGAACTACAAAGGAATTGGCAAGTACATTTTTTAAAAATCTTTGTTGGGGTGAAGGAGCAAAACCACAAGCTGAAAGACCACACACAGAAAGAGATATTCAAGACTACTGCTGGCTTTTCAAGGTGTTCCTCAAATGCCATAGTCCATAGTAAGAAAAGGCATAATAACATCTAGCAAAATCCACAATGGGCAAATATAAATCTCTCAGTGAATGGACATTGGGCATGTGATCTGCATGAAGGCTGGAGTCTGTATGTGAGAGGCTTATCATTTGCTTCACAAGCAGATCACCCCAAAAAGTGGTTTCATTCCTGGGCAGGCCATGTTTGGCAGATAATATTATTATGAATTTTAATTTCCTCCTTTTTTTTTCTGTGAAAGTGGGAGAAAAAGGCAGACATTACATTATCAACAATAAATATCTACCTCAGTGTGGCGTGCTCTTTCCTCTAAAATGTACAATATGAATTCAAACATATGAATGGTTGAAATCTTTTTTTAAAAAATGGAAAGAAAAGAAATCAAAACAGTTAGTGACAATAAAACTGTAAACCCAGTAGATAGCATTGCATGTAGAAATGTGGAAATAAACAACTAGGAAGCACATAGCTCAGGTTTCTCTCTCACACACATACACCATTTGCTATAGTCTGCTCATTTCCTCAACCCCCTGTTACTCATTGCAGGTTAAAATACTTACAGTGTAGTGTAGATTACTATAATTAACAGGTTAAACACATGACAACATTACTTTTTTCTTCTTAATGTTCTCCTGAATCCTTATAGTGTTAGCTTTAACATAGAATAATAACTTCAACCAAGGCAGAAATTACCTCTGTGGGATTTTTAATTGTGACTGAGTTTCTCTTTTCTGCAGTAATGCTGAAGAAATGAAAGTTGGTAAATAAAGCAATCTAGCTGAGCTTCTGTATCTGTAAACTATTAATTTTAAAGCTTCATTTGTCATGTACCAATGAATGCACAAGGCAAATCTAATACAACCAGCCTTTTACTTAGACAGAGAATAATGCTGTGGAAACAGTGGCTGCATATGGATGACAAGAAGGCATGGTTTTTCCTGACAAGATTGAGGTTAACTTCAGGTTTACAAACACACCTCCCGCCCATTGCTCACTCCAAAGTGCTGCCTTCTCTTCTAGATTAATCACAATTTAGCATTAATGCACATCGTAATTTACCTGGCTTAAGATCTCTTGAAATACACTATATTGCCAAAAGTATTCACTCACAACTGTATGTGGGCTTTGTAAGTTGGCTTGTTTAGAATTAAAACATTATTAATTACAAGTTTGTCAAGGCCAAACAATCTGCTCACAATGTTGTATGCAAGCAACCAGAATCACTTGTGGATAGGCCCAAAGAGATATTTTATTGTTTTGATGCCTATATCACAAGAATCTTGTAATACTGTTTGCCTTCCCTTTGGAAATGCTGTACATAGACCTCAGGATTTGATCACAGATGTTTCCCCCATGAATGGACTCTGTTAGAATGTCTCTATACTCCCCCTGGTGGAACTCCCTCCCCTTCAGCCAATGATTCCACCATTACATAATCAAAACATGGAAGAAGTTGTTCCATATTTTGTCAGGCAGCTACATTACAAGAAGGAGGTCAGGGGAGGCTAGTCTTAGGACTCTTGGTCTTTTCCATATTAAGCGTCCTAGTGTGTCCCCTTGCTCCCTTGATATGTGAAGCTTCTCACTGTCTTGAAAAGCTTAGCTTTTTTGCCAGAAAAGTAAATGCTGAGATTGAATTTTACACTGGATTGGGAACTGAGAGGTTAGGTGGCTTCCCACTGAGGAGAATGCCTATCCGTGTCATTACTGTGATCTCCCTTCTTTCTAAAAACCAAGGAGCCATGGCATCTTCCACTGGGTTTCAAGCAGTGGATTTGACAGTGAGTCATTTGTCCCTCACAAAAATCTGATGTGATTAGAAGAAAAGCAATGATGTGGAAAACATCCTCTTCCTTTTGTTTTAATATTCCCCAATGGCAAGGAAATTATGGTTATAGGTGGAAACTGAAGTTCAAGTCTGCTTTCAAACACAAAAACCCATGAAGTAACTTTGACCGATCTCTCTGTGTCCAAATTGTCTCATTGGCAGACACCTCCATTTAAACCATTTTGAGTTCCTGGAGTAAGGATAGGATATAACATATAACTATCAAACAAAAATATATTCCCACATGTAAGGTAAAAGATAAAGGTTGCCCTCACACATACGTATGTACTAGTCATTCCCGACTCTAGGGAGCGGTGCTCATCTCTGTTTCAAAGCTGAAGAGCCAGCACTGTCCAAAGACGTCTCCATGCTCATGTGGCCGGCATGACTAAATGTCGAAGGTACACGGAACACTGTTACCTTCCCACCAAAGGTGGTTCCTATTTTTTCTACTTGCATTTTTACATTTTTTTGAACTGCTAGGTTGGCCGAAGCTGAGACAAGTAACAGGAGCTCACTCCGTTATGTGGCACTAGGGATTCAAACCCCCAAACTGCTGACCTTTCTGACTGACAAGCTCAGCATCTTATGTTTCATGTCCTCCCACATGAGTTTTGCCCAAATTTTAAATGAAATGTGCATACATAAATCAACCACATTAAGGTCTTCCTTTCATAAATAGTCTTGTATCTAAATATTGACAACTGCCAATCTCAGGTTTTACGTTATGCACAAACACATACACACATACATCTTTATTTTTTTTATTTAAAAAAATCATATACCAAGTCTTTATAGCATAGTTAACATAAGAACTGCAATTAACATACTGTCAAAGGATCAACTAACTACTGCTGATAAGCTTCATTTAACTAATTTGAGAAGTGGAAGTTTTTTTTTCCAGGAAGGTAGCTTGTTTCCTTATTTCCTTTCAAGTGAGCCAACTCCTGTGACCTGTGTTTAAAAGGGCTCTTTGTAATTAAGGCAGCAAGTCTCCAAGTGAACTGTTCTCACAGTGGGAGGAAAGGGAAAATAAAGCAGGGAGAGGGGGAACAGCCTGACATTGCTTAACTAAGCGATCGGCATTCAGCCAATCCTTTCTGCTGCTGGCCAGTTAGCCTAGCAAAGGCCTTTGACAATGTCTTCCTCCATTGGCTTCTTATCCATTTTATGGACCACCAAGTCTATTAAGATCTTGGTCACTGGCCCTATCAGAGGGCAGAGTCCCGTTTTCAGTGACTGCCCACAGACAACCAGAAACTGATCGGCCATGTTATATCAATAACATTCTCACACCGGGTTGTGTAAATTGATCTTTTACAATTTCTCTCGGTGACAGTCTCTGTAACCAACAAGATAAATCATTCCTCCTGTAGCTTTTTTTATTGATTGCTGGGACCTGTGTAAAAATTACACTGCTCCAGCTGTGAACTGAACATCCTCATAAAGGAAGGCTTTCTATTTAAAATCAAAAATTATGTTTAGGGTCAGCTCAAGCACCATGTTTACTATCCTCAAGCTGCTAGAGTCCTGGAATTTAACTTGGACACAGAGCATTTGGAAAGTAAGGGCTAAGTAAGGGTTTTAGAATTAAAATGAGGTACATCCTAAAAATGCCAATGGGGGGAAAGAGAGAAAGGGAGGGTGGCAGATCAGAAGTGGGTTCCTACTGGTTCAGACCAGTTCGGTAGTAACTCGGCCTGCCACACCCCTAAACCAGTTCTGTCAGTGAACCAGTTCTCTCAGTGGTGCATAGGTGCTGCCATCTTGTTTTTTGCTTCTGTGCATGTGCAGAAGCATTTTTTAGTACTGCGCATGCGGGCATAGCATGCATCAAGTGCGTGTGCATGCAACGCGTCCCTGAGTAAACCGGCAGGAACAGCATCCAGAACCCACCCCTGAGGCAGATGATCCCATTTAGAAACTCTATATGAAATGTATGACAGTCATAATAACAAGCCATCTGTCCAAAACAATAATGGAGAAGAAATATAATAACAGAATCAGCTGGGACATATTGGTAATCACTTACACTAGAAGAAGCTTTGCTTTTAGATATCACTGACATGTGCAGTTTAATGCTGTAATAGGACTATGACCGGAAATCTCCTGTGAATGTACAGGTAGTCCTCAACTTACAACAGTTCATTTAGTGACTTTCAAAATTGCGACAGCACTCTAAAAAAGTGGCGTGATCGTTTTTCACATTTACAATCATTGCAGTATCCCATGGTCACGTGATCAAAATTCAGGTGCTTGGCAACTTGTTCATATTTATGGTGGTTGCAATCTCCCAGGGTCATGTGATCAACTTCTGCAATCTTCTGACAAGCAAAGCCAATGGGGGAGATAGATTGACTTAACAACCACATTGCTAACTTAACAGCTGCAATGATTCATTTAACAGCTGCGGCAATAAAAGTTGTAAAATGGACAAAACTCACTTAACAATGTCTCACTGAGCAGCTGAAATTTTGGGCTCGGTTGTGGTCGTAAGTCAAGGACTCCCTGTATCTATGTGGAGAGCAGAATATCCCATCTATTATCTACTTGACGAGAAAAGATCCAGCGTGCTGTATTTTCTCCCACAGATAGCCTGCAACATATACAGAGTTCTAATTGCTAGATAGTTCTGAAGAATCAATGGGTGGTTGCCTATACGTTATATAGAAAGGTATTCTTTCACGTGGAAATCCTATCACTGTTGGCTCTATCTGTTTTTGGAAGCATTCTAGAGATAACTAATGGTGATTGAATAACTATTTAGCCCTACAGTGCTACAGTGTGCTGGGATATCTTGAGATATTAATTAACCAGAATAAGTCATATTTAAACAGTATTTATTTTTATTTTAAATGTCATGCATAGGTCATTCAAAATGTTATAACTAGTGATTCATCAATTTAACATTTCTGTGTCAAACACCGATCACAGTTTCATCAATCTGAAAGTTTGCTTGTACTCATTTCTCTTTAGGATCATGTCAAACTACCCATTTTTCTTTCGCTAACAGTTATGGCTATAATCCTATGTGAACATTTTAAAACAACAAAGGCATTTCCCCATGTTAACATTTCTAAAAAACAGTTTAAACTCAACACATTTGTTGATTAAATGACAGAATCTATTAAAAAGTGGTTTTGCAAAATCAATAAAATCAGTGCAGGGCACACACTTTTCCAGAAAGGAATTCCAAAGACTGGGCTAACAATTGAGAAGGTAACTGCTGAACACACTTTGATTTGGGAAGATACCTGGAGCAAAGGCTTCCTATGTTTATTTGAAAGTATGTGTATTAATAAACAGAAAGAAGCAGCCCTTCTGATACTGTAGCCCCAAGCCATGAAATATTCTTCTTTATTTAGCAGGTGCCTTATGAGTTACATAAATGAGAGAGAGAAAGAGCTGAAGAATTATCCCAGTGTGATGGGCTTCATGTTGTTTTCTCTTTCAATTATGAATGTCAGATACCTAGAGCTAATTTTAGCCAACATGCTCTTTGCTTTCTTGCATTCAGCATTATGGTGACTCTTAAACCACTCCTGGGAATCCGCTGTGGGGAAAAGAACATTTTCCTTTCACTAGTCCTTTCCAACCCCAACTCTAATAAAATACAGATCTCACTTCAGAGATCAGCTGAGATTATGCTAGTTTTAGCATTAGAGAGCATTATAAACAGTAAACTAAAGCTGAACACTTGGTGGTCTGGCATGGAGAAAAGAATATTAAGCTAGTAGCTGTGAAGAGGAAGCCATAAAACCATAGAGAGAAATCACTACTTATTTTCCATCCAAGTCCCTTGTTAGAGTTTAATGCATCAGAAGGTTACCTGGGTGGAACAATAACAAGGTCTGAAGTCTGACCAGAGAAAATGCTTAATCTAGGATCTTTAGGTCAATCATAAGGAAATGAGCTAGAAGAAAGTACTAGTGTTAATCCAGGAGAAAAAAAGGTCCAAACCAAAGATTTGAAGGGGGAGAGGAAGTAGCCTGGCAACTAATAACAGCCATTGGAGAGCTTTTTGGGTAGAAATGGTATCTGGCATAGGACAATACCTCTCACAAAAAGTTGTTTTGAAGTGTGGCCATCTTGCTTTGGCGGTAATATTAATGCTACTAAGGATACATTTGTCCTTCAAGATAGAGACTTGAAGGACAAATTTCATACTCTTTTCAAAACAGTTTTTGAACACTTTTACTTAGAGGATGGTTATTTGTCAGTGGGAAAGCACATATACATATTAAAAGCTTATATAAAAGAAGTGAAAATTCATATACAACAGTATGAAGACAATTGCAAAGGATATTTTCCATTATTAATATGAGAAGAACAATTAAGTACAAGGACTTAGTTTAGTTTAGTTTAGTTTAGTTTATTTGTCTTGTATGCCGCCCACTCCCGAAGGACTCCGGGAGGCTCACAATAAACAAGGGAAGGGGGATAAATAGACAAAAACAACACTTTAAAATACGCAACATTCACAGTTTCCGTGGGGCTGGATATTTCACAAGCCCCCCGGCCTGCTGGAGCAGCCAGGACTTGGTGGCTTTGTGGAAGGCCGGGAGGGTAGTAAGGGTCCGGATCTCCACAGGGAGGTCATTCCACAGGGCTGGAGCTGCAACAGAGAAGGCTCTCCCCCGGGGAGTCGCCAGCCGACATTGGCTGGCAGTTGGAATCCGGAGGAGACCTAACCTGTGAGATCTAATCGGCCTATGGGAGGTAATCGGCAGGAGGCGGTCTCTCAGGTACCCAGGTCCGATGCCATGTAGGGCTTTATTGGTAACAACCAGCACCTTGAAGCGGGTCCGGAGACTAATGGGTAGCCAGTGCAGCTCGCGGAGGATAGGTGTGACGTGGGTATACCTGGGTGCACCGACAATCGCTCGCGCGGCTGCGTTCTGGACTAACTGAAGTCTTCGAACACTCTTCAAGGGCAGCCCCATGTAGAGCGCATTCAGTAATCCAGTCTTGAGGTCACAAGGGCGTCGAGTGACTGTCTTAAAGGGCCTCACGATCCAGGTAGGGTCGCAATTGGTGCACCAAGCGAACCTGGGCAAAGGTGCCCCCTGGTCACAGCCGACAAATGGTGATCTAAAGTCAGCTGGGATCCAGGAGGATTCCCAATTGGACTGAGGGCTCTCTGAGGGGCGTATAATTTCACCCCCCAGCCTGAGAGATGGAATACTGGCCAATCTTTGGGAGGGAAACATCAGAAGCCACTCGGTCTTGTCTGGATTGAGTGCCAACTTGTTTGCTCCCATCCAGACCCTAACAGCCTCCAGGCATTGGCACATCACTTCTACTGCTTCACTGAGTTGGCACGGGGCGGACAGATACAATTGCGTATCGTCCGCGTATTGGTGGTACTTAATCCCATGCCGGCGTATGATCTCACCCAGCGGCTTCATGTAGATGTCAAATAGGAGGGGGGACAGGACCGAACCCTGCGGCACCCCATAGTTGAGGGGCCTTGGGGTCGACCTCTGCCCTCCGACCAACACCGACTGCGACCTGTCCAAGAGGTAGGAGGAGAACCACCGAAGGATGCTGCCTCCCACTCCCACCTCTCGCAACCGTTGCAGAAGGATACCATGGTCGATGGTATTGAAGGCCACTGAGAGGTCAAGGAGCACAAGGATAGAGGGGTGACCCCTATCCCTGTCTCACCAGAGATCATCGATCAGCGCGACCAAAGCAGTTTCCATGCTGTAACCAGGCCTGAAACCCGACTGAAAGGAATCCAGGTAATCGGTTTCATCCAAGGACCGTCGGAGTTGAGAGGCCACCGCTTTCTCAACAACCTTCCCAACAAAGGGCAGGTTGGAGACTGGACGATAGTTGCTCAAAATGGCTGGGTCCAGAGATGGTTTCTTCAGGAGGGTTCTCACCACCGCATCCTTTAGGAGGGGCGGGAAAATTCCCTCCCAGAGAGAGGTGTTAACTATCGTCCGGATCCAGCCGCATGTCACCTCCCTGCTGGTCGAGACCAGCCAGGAGGGGCACGGGTCCAGTATACAAGTGGAGGCACTCACTGCTCCCATGGCCTTGTCCACTTCCTCAGGAGAAGCAAGTTGAAACTCAATCCATAAAGTATGCTCAAGACCCTCCCCCGGTACCTCGGCTGGTACTGTGCAATTGGAGTCCAGTTCTGTCCAAATCCGAGCAACTTTATCCATTAAATACTGAACAAATTCCTCAGCTCTACCTTGTAAAGGGTCATCCGCATCCCTCCCTTTCAAGAGGGAGCGGGTTATTCTAAACAAGGTGGCTGGGCGCGATTCAACGGATGCAATAAGGGCAGCAAAATGCGAACATTTCACCGCCCATATTGCCACGAGATAGACTCTGATAAAGGCTCTCATCAGTGCTCGGTCTGACTCAGATTTACTGGCCCTCCAGCGGCGCTCTAGGCGTCTCTTTTGGCGCTTCATCTCCCGGAGTTCCTCGGTAAACCAAGGGGCCCTCCTGGATCCGCTGCCTCGGAGAGGTCGCAAAGGCGCAATCCGGTTTAGAGCCCGCGCCGCCGCTGTATTCCAGGCAGCAACTAAGGACTCCACCGGATTGTGGACGATAGTGTCAGGTATTTCTCCAAGCGCCGTCTGAAATCCCATAGAGTCCATCAGGCGCCTGGGGCGGAACCACCTAATCGGTTCCCCCTCCCTACAGTGGGGGATTGGTTTCCGAAAGTCAAGCCTCAGTAGGAAGTGATCAGACCATGACAAGGGCAAGGTTTTAATGCCCTTCAACTCTAGATCACATCTCCACTGCTCCGAAAGGAATACGAAAGGTTAAACACATTTATTTAGTTCCTGCTTGTAAAACTGCCAACACAGGTCACATTTTAACAAAAATAGACTCATAGTCTAGTCCTAATTGTGCATCAGTGGTGGGTTGCCAATTTTTTTACTATCAGTTCGGGAACGTTACGCTTCCGTGCATGCACAGAAATTTCCGTGTGGGTGGGCAGAGCCTACTGCCACCACTACTACCAGTTCGCCCAATCCGAGCCGAACTGGGAGCAACCCACCTCTGGTGTCCCTGTGCCTTTGAACCAGTCTGGACTCCTGGTGACTACATACTGTATATACTCGAGTATAAGCCTAGTTTTTCAGCCCACTTTTTGGGCTGAAAAAAGCCGCCTAGGCTTATACTCGAGTCAGTGAAAAATTTGCCCGAAATGGAGGAGAAAAAGGGGCGGGGCCATGCCGCTGGGTGACACTCGTGAATGGCCCAGTGCCCCTGTGAGTTTCCCCTCCCTCTGTGTCAGTTTGCCGCGCAGCGCGCACCGCACCATCCCCCCTCTTCACGTTCTAATGTAATGCAGGGCTGTCTTACGATTCCCCTTCCTCCCCCTCCTGCCGCTCTGCAACGATGTCCCACCTCCTCCTTGTTATGGCAAGCAGCCACATAGCGATGTCCCACCTCCTCTGGTACAGTGATCCAATGATAGGAATCACTGTGCCGTGTGTCATAGGAGGCGGGACATCGCTCCCGCGGCTGCACGGGACATCATCATCACAGCGGGACATCAGCATCATGAGGTGAGTGAAGTATTTCATTGAATCCTTACAGCTTCAGCGTACCTTGGAGGAAGCTAACTATCTTGACCCCTTCCAGTCTGGCTTCAGGCCCGGTTACAGCACTGAAACCGCTTTGGTCGCATTGACCGATGATCTCTGGAGAGCCAGAGATGGAGGCTATGCGTCCATCCTGGTTCTCCTTGACCTCTCAGCGGCTTTCGATACCATCGACCATGGTATCCTTCTGCGACGACTGCGGGAGGTGGGGGTGGGCGGCACTGTTTTACAGTGGTTCTCCTCCTACCTCTCGGACAGGTCGCAGTCGGTGTTGGTGGGGAGGGAGAGATCGTCCCCGAGGCCCCTAACCTGTGGGGTGCCGCAGGGCTCGGTTCTGTCCCCCCTGCTATTTAACATTTACATGAAACCGCTGGGCGAGATCATTCGGAGGCACGGGATTAAGTACCATCAATACGCGGACGATACACAGCTGTATCTGTCCGCCCCGTGCCAACTCAATGAAGCGGTGGACGTGATGAACCGGGGCCTTGAGGCTGTTAAAGACTGGATGAGAGCTAACAAACTGGTGCTCAACCCGGAAAAGACCGAGTGGCTGTTGTGTTTTCCTCCCAAAAATTCGGCTAACGTTCCACCAATCAGGCTGGGGGGGCAAAATTTATACCCCTCAGACAGGGTCCGCAACTTGGGAGTCCTCCTGGACCCACAGCTGAGTTTTGACCACCATCTGTCGGCTGTGACCAGGGGGGCATTTACCCAGGTTCGCCTGGTGCGCCAGTTGCGGCCCTACCTGAACCGGGAGGCTCTCACAACAGTCACTCGAGCCCTTGTGATCTCTAGGCTGGAATACTGCAATGTGCTCTACATGGGGCTGCCCTTGAAGAGCATCCGACGACTTCAGCTAGTCCAGAACGCGGCCGCGCGAGTGATCATGGGCGCACCACGGTTCGCCCATATAACACCGATCCTCCGTGAGCTGCGCTGGCTACCTGTTGATCGTCGGGTGCACTTCAAGGTCCTACTTACCACCTATAAAGCGCTCCATGGTAGTGGATCTGGCTATTTGAGAGACCGCCTTCTGCCAATTACCTCCCTGCGTCCCATCAGATCGCACAGGGAAGGCCTCCTCCGAATTCCATCCGCCAGTCAGTGCCGACTGGCGACTACGCGGAGGAGAGCCTTCTCAGTTGCAGCTCCGACGCTATGGAACACCTCCCCGTGGAGATCCGTACCCTCACCACAGTCCAGGCCTTCCGCACAGCCCTCAAGATCTGGCTATCCTGTCAGGCCTGGGGATAGGATTTATTCTCACCCTGCCCGAATGTTGAGCGAATGTTGTGTTTTTATGGTTAATTTTTTTTTTACTCACGTTTCTTTTCTTATTCAAGTCTTGTCTTGCACTCCCTTCCCCTACTGTTGTAAGCCGCCCTGAGTCCCTCAGGGAAAAGGCGGCATATAAATGTGTCAATAAAACATAAAAAAACATAAAACTAAATACACCGCTAGTTTACTGTTTTCTTTGAAATAAATATCAAAAACATTATTGGTATCTATTTTATTTTTGAAATTTACCGGTAGCTGCTGCATTTCCACCCATAGGCTTATACTCGAGCAATAACTTTTCCAGTTTTTTGTGGTAAAATTAGGTGCCTCGGCTTATATTCGTGGCGGCCTATACTCGCGTATATACGGTAGTTAAGTCCCTGCTGTTTTCTTGACAATATTATCAGAAGTGGTTTGCCATCATCTTCTTCCCAGGCTGAGAGACAGACTGACTGGCCCAATGTGACCCAATGACTTTGTGCCTAAGGCAGAACTAGAACTCATAATCTCCTGGGTTCTACCTTATGTCCTAACCACTACACTAAACTGATCCATAATCATGCTTACTGGCAGCTCTATTCCTACCAACAACAATTCCAAACTATGCTTTATTATGAGCATTAGTTTTCCAAGTTTCCATTTATTTACATTTTTCCAATTTTATGGTACACACCCTCCTACAATACTTTCCTGGAAGTATTTGTTAATGCCTCTAGAATATTTAAACAAAAGGTTTTTTATTGATTTTTACAGTTATTTTGAATTGGATAATCCTAAATGGGAATCCAAATTGGTACCCTCCAGATATGTTAAGACCTCCCTTCCTGGCAAAAGTTTCAGTGGCTTTTCTGAATTTACTTCATGCAGAAGTCCAACTTAAGAGAAGTGACTGAAGGAACTGTTAGTAACTGCATTAGTTGTTCTGAGTATCAAAACTACAGCTAGACTTTCCAACAGTTGGCTAGGAAATTCTTTTTAACATAAAACCTTGCCTTCCACTGGAGCCAAGATGATGTTGAATTTGCAGATCCTGAAATGAGCCTCCCAGTATCTCACCTCTCTGGCTCAGTCATTTGACCTAAGGCAAGAAAGAACTGGGCTTATCCCCAACAATAATATTTGGACCCATAAATCCAAAAAAAATCAGAGAAACAGATGAGGATTGACTCCAACTTTTCCACCACAGAGGCAATCAAAAATGTGTATTCTATAGTCTACTGTGGAATAATCGTTTCTGACTTTTGCACAAGTAGATTCTTGCTAGAGTTGGTACAATTCTCTTACATTAAACCAACATGCCAATGCGATCAACTTTATTTTGCTCTGTGAATTTTAAATCTGAATATGGATACATTCAATATTTATAATTGATTATTGTATATTTTTAATCATATGAATATTAAAAGCACCTTCCCAATATATAGCTGAGGATAATATTCTCTAAATCCTATACTGCACTGGAATAGTTACAATGCAGTATTTATTTGACATATATGGTAATTTTCAGCCAATTAACTTTATATTAAATCAGGTTCATTTCCAAGGTTTAGTAGGCCCCTTAATGATACTGTTCTTCATGCAGTTTACCTAGGCTTCAGTGTATTAGTTAGGGAAATTTTAGCTGGATTAACACCCTAAAAGAAAATGAAGATAAAGGTGAAATAACTCTTCAGTGTATTATAATTAGAGAGGTGAACTCTAATTTCTTTAATGGGCACTAATCTAAGAGGTTGTGCAGATCTTTAAAGGGGCATTTCACTTCATTGCAAGCTTGTGTGCAACCCACTTTGAAACCAAACCACAAGGCAGGGTCCCTTTTCTAACTAGGAGAGAGATCAGGCATTGTGCTTTGTAGAAATGCAAGGCATGTTGCATTTGGGTCTAAAATATCAAAGGAAAATTACAGCAGATTCAACATAAACACATTATATTTACCTATCAGCTGCTTCTTAAAGAAACTGCAGCTTTTCTCCATCCTTATCAAAATAAGTGCTTTCAATAAGGAGAATATTTGTAGCTAGGGATTGGTGCTCTCTGAATTTGATTGTTTCTTGGAGACATTTCATTACCCAGATGAGTAACATCACCAATGCAGTTTGGGTAATGAAACATCTGCAAGAAACAGCCAATCTCAGAGATCCCAATGACCCCTCAAATGTGTGTTTGTATGCATTTAAGGAAGCAACCATAGGGAGGTAAGTATTACGTAATATAGAGGAAGAGGAAGATGAAGGAACTTCTCTCGGCTTGTCGATCAGCAGTTTGGAGACTCCAATCCCTAGAACAGGTCTCCTGTGTGAGCAAGGGGTTGGACTAGATGGCCTCCAAGGTCCATTCCAACTCTGTTACTGTTAACTGTTTAGCATCTCCAGGGACCTGACTTGTTTAACAGCAGCATTTCAAGGCATTTCCTATTTCCTGTTGTTTGCAGACGAATCCTCACAAACTAATCCTTAAGTAAGAATTTGTTAGATTTGGGCAAATATTTTCAAACAATATTTGTTCTTTGGATCAGTTAATGATATTTGGAGTAATTTCTTTCTGACTGTGAAGGAATGATAGTGTTGAGCATTTTTTGATATTGATGTGAAGTCACAAAAGTAAATGAATAATTTGTCATTATGGTTATTATTGCTGCAACTATTACTACTTTTTCTGAGTTTGGTAAAGCTACAAAGCTATCTCAGACATAAGCTTCCAACCTAATGTTAGATGTATCTCTAAAAGCTTCTGCAGACTCTTTTTCTTTAATTTTCCAAACATCCTAGCTATTTCTTTATTATGAAGAATTTTCTTCTCTGTACTAGTATCTTACAAGTTTTTACTAAGCTGGTGGGTTTCCTATTTTATATCTTCAATTTCTTATGTGTTAGTACACAGCAGTGTTGTACCATTACTGAAATAATGAAACATCCCTGGGAAATCTTAAATGCTTTCCAATTATTTGATATTCTAAACTTTTTAAAAATGGCTTGGAAGAGAGTAGGTACCACTGATTTCAATTCAATTTGCTTTTGAGTAATTGCATATATGATCAAATATCAGAATTTATAGTGGATAAACAGTGTGTTGATAAAACAATTTCTGAAACTGAAAAATCAATTGATATCTTTCATAAATGCACATTTTATAATCTGGTCCCATACAGATTAAATAATTTCAGTGCAGAATATTTGGATACTTATAAAGAGGGGTAGATAACTTAATTCAGAATCTAATTACCAATAGCCTTTTGTAAGGTTCGCTGGTAGCACCTCAAAGGCAAACCACATTGTAATGAAAATGCTTATACTAATGCTCAATAGAGGAGAATCATGTAGTGCAGTATTGAACTATTGGTCCTTGATGACCTCTTGTTTTCTTGTAAACATTTCGTACCCAGTTAGGTAGCCATCTTCCGTGCTTAGAAGGAATGGGGTTTGCTCTCTGTTATATATGGTGAACTCATCCTATGAGTGCTGGTAGGTGGTTCTTTCTTTCTTGGTACTTTCTTGGATTAGGCAATTGTTTAATGTTTCATTGTTTTCTGAATTGATAGTTCTGATTAGAGGATTGTGTTATTGCTTTATTCTATGTCTAATGTTGTTCCTGGCATTAATCTCTGCTTATCTAGTGTGTAATTCCTTCCAAGAGATGTTCTGGTCTTTTGATTCCTTTTTAGCTTTTTTTGTCTCTTAACTTTTGAATGATGTGCAAATGTTGTTTATCTCTATATGCCTGTTGAGTCTGATTGGCTGAACAGCAACTCTAGGAATTCCCTAGTGTTCCAATTTTCAAACACTAAAACCTTCCAAAGTTTGCAACTTTGAAATGCAATCGTTTTAACTGTATAAATGGTAAGAAGAGGTCTGATTTAGAGTTTGGTACATTTGAAGAGAAGGATATCATTTAAATATGTTTGAAGGCTTAGTTTAGCTTAGGCTTCCTTTTTTCCCTTTATCTTTTAGTGAACTAGACCACTAGTCAATCAAACTGGCTGTCAGGACTCCAAATATCATGCAGAATTAAATCAGAGTCCAAGACAGAGCTATCCTTAAAGTTCCAATTTAATAAGACAGACATGTTGGCAACGACTGTGAAATCCCAAATCTGAAACTTCCTGGGATTCCACCCAGTGAAATCTGATCTTATCCCCACACCCATAAATCCATCACATGGTCAATCTTCTTCGGCCATGCTGGTATCTCCACCCAGCTGGTTCCGGTCAGGTGCAGAGGTGCAGAGACAAAAGATGACCTTGCTTCTAGAAAAGAATGACAACAACACATTCCACCATTCTACTCCTTTTTATTCCCCCCTCCCAACTCTACACTAATGAAACAGCATAGTGAAATAATAGAAAGTGTGGCAGGCCAAAGATCCTAAAAAGCAACATAACTACAGGCCTGACACTGGCATGGTCAGCTCTGGCTAGTAATGGCTCTTAAGATTTTGAAACAAACAAAGATTTTCATAGTATTTCTTGCCAGACATTAAACTGTTACTGGCAACTAGCATGAAAAGCAATGAGGGAGCAAGCACTTTAAAATACAATACATAATCTGACAAAGAAATGTAGAATAGCCATATTCCAAAGAATATTATTATGCCTGTATAGTGTGCAGTTTAATAGTGAGATTTTTCAGTTACACCATGTTCAGTTTTAAGCAGATTGATTCATCATGCTTATTATCACTATTTAAACTCAAGTAAACTAACCTTCTCAAACTAACCAAGCACTAAAACGTTAATATAAATGGTATGCCTATTTTAATTGCATGACACAGCTCATGTAATTTAATGCTCGTAAGATCCCTTGCTTATAAACAGAAAACATATTTCACTAGCTTGTATATACAGTATAATGTGAACTGGAAATATAATTTCCTCAATAAACTTATCATCTTCCCTGTGTTTGCAGACTTGGTGGTTGAAAAAGCCTTAGACATGGTAACAGCTGTGCATCTGTAAAATATCCAGTTAATTTTATATACATATAAAACACACAAAAAAAGAAACACACAATGGTATATCAATATAGTAACTCTTTATTTCAATTTAGTTGTGCCAAAAAGATCAATACAGACTACCTAGATCATGACCATGATGGAATTATTTCTTCACCGAGATGGACGGGAAACATCTATGACATTTTCATTAGTCTAGAAGGCAGAAACATCTGGTTCCTTGGTTCATCTCATCAGCAGGAGAGCCTGTAGCTGATTAAACCGCCCCTCAATAGTAGGGGTTACCATAATCAATGAGAATTACTAAACATGGTTTCAGGGGACTGGTGTTAATTTGACTTGCCAAAATAATATGCAATTTTAAAGGAGTGTGTGTCAATTAGTTGTATAATTTGATATGATATGATTGGCTTTGCACAAGGAAAAACAGAACAGAGTTTGCTATTGGTCTACGCAGTTCAAGAATTAAAAGGTGCCACTTAATAGAATTTGCAGCTTGAAAATCTAGTTCAAGATCTAATTACAGTGGAATATTTTCCCTTAAAAGCAGTGCATTCATTTTTTCTTCAGAAAGAAATATTATTTTGATTACCATGCTATTAATTCTTGATATGTTATTATTCAGTCACCAATTTAAACAATTTGATTATTTGGATTTTATTTATTTTGTGTATCATCAGGGCTTTAGTTAAGTAAAATTGTGAACTACTAATAGTGACACTATGCTTTCCATGATAAACCTACAGGTCTCACATTCATTCTTCATTCCTTATTAGCTTCTCTTTCCACTTTGACTATGTACTATGCATTTGGTGGACTAAATCAATGTTCAGGTCAAAGGTTAAGAATGGGGAACCAGATACTGAAGCAGAGGAAAGGTTAGGTGTGCCCAAACTGCCCAAAGCAAACTGGGTGGGGTGAGTGACTGGGGCACGGGTTTGGGGATGTGGCAGGCCTGGGTCACTGCCAGTTCCAGTGACCCAGACCGCCAAACCATTACCAGCTCAGTCAAACCAGTCCAAATTGATAGGAACCAACCACTGCTATAGATATTAAAAGCATTAGCATATTGGGAGTTTTATTTTCAGTTCCTTTCCTAAAGATTCCATTTAACAATATCCACACTGTGGTCTGTTTGTTTGTTTGTTCTCCACCATGACTCCATGAGTTATTTACCTATCCATTATCTCTGGTCAATACATAGACCAACACATTGGATGAGTCTTCATATGAGAAGGAGGAAGATCAGAATGAGGACCTTATTGGGCCCAATCCAGAACACAAGCTTAGCACTGAACTCAAAACAGCTGACTTCTATAACTCTGACTATGTAGTTTTAGATAATTATCTGGAGGAAACTGTATGTCTTCCAAGATAATTAAAGCAGATGGATATTTAAATGGACAAATTTAGTCCATTTTTACCATAATTCACCATAATTTAGTGAAGGGCACTATTGGAGGAGCCAGCTGATCTAATGTGGAAGTGCTGGACTGGGAATGAGGAGATTTGAATTCTAATCCTATTTTAGGCATGAAAGCCTAATAAATTAATTTAGGCCAAAACAATTTTTCTCAAGGTTTATTGAAGCCATTAGAAGAAAAAACTCATTGGAGTAATTGTCTACTTATTTTTGTAAATCCAGATTTGTAAATACATGTTGTTAAAATTGTAACTGAAGGGACGCATAAAATCAAAGGCAGATAATGGCCAAATTATACGTAAAGCTTTTCTTCTCAGACTTTGGGAAGTTAATATGTTTGTCTGCTACAATGTCTGGAGAATCTCTAGCCAGGTAATATATATTTCAGAATAGCTCTTTGCTTAAATGTAAGAAATCCTTGTGGCATCTGATCAATTAATGTATTATGAATGTAATATTATGGATTTGATTTGCATACAAGTGCATCTTTAAGGTGGACATAACAATCTTTTTGGCTATACAGGCTAATCAGGGTATTAAGATAATTTTTTTACAAACCAAATAGTTTTAATTAATTTTCAAACCAACACATAAATAATTAAAATAAAAATAACCATTTACAATACACAAAACAATATAAATATAGAAAGAACAAACAAAAATGCAATTACAACTATATGCATTCCAAGTTCACCTGATATTGTAAACCTTCAAAAGAAAATTAAGCTTTTAACATTCAAAAAAAATTCCCAGGAGGAGAAATTATGTGACATTTCCTGATTAACTCAATGTATAATTTTCTCCAAAATAGCTAAAGCACAAATCTCTGAAATCCAGTCTTTATGCTTGGATTATTCCTTTTGCAATTATTATAACATGAAAACCCACCTTTGTTCAGAATATGTTATATTGCAAGTAGTCAGTATGTAGTTCGGTACAATGTACATATCTTTAAAAACAGTTTTCTCAATCATAGAGATTTTTATTAAATTGTGCATTGGGTGATTGAAATATATCTTTTAATTCTTTGAAATACAAGCATTCTTTTGGAGAGACTATTTGATAAAGGTAAAGGTTCACCTCGCACATATGTGCTAGTCGTTCCTGACTCCAAGGGGCGATGCTTGTCTCCGTTTCAAAGCCGAAGAGTCAGCACTGTCTGAAGACGTTTTCGTGGTCATGTGGCCAGCATGACTAAATGCCAAAGGCACATGGAACACTCTTACCTTCCTACCAAAGGTGGTTCCTATTTTTCTACTTGCATTTTTGCATGCTTCAAAGTGCTAGGTTGGCAGAAGCTGGGACAAGTAATGGGAGCTCACTCCATTACACGGCGCTAAGGATTCGAACCACCGAACTCTCAACCTTTCTGATCGATAAGCTCAGCATCTTAGCCACTGAGTCACCGCTCCCTCGACTATTTGGTATTGGATGTTTATTCAAGATTTCTTTTTAGTATTTCCTTTTGCTGGTTCAAATCATAATAAAAATGCATTCTTTCATTGGATTGGTGATGGATTCTCTAAAGTAATGTATATTTCTAAAGTAATGAAATTTGACTTCAAAATAATTTGTTTGGCAAAGAATGGCCAATTGTATTATAGTTGCCATAAGGCTTTCAAGGAGAGAAAGTAAACGGGAGGATTGGAAGATGTCACTTATATCTAATGGCTAGACAGAATCTTTCACCCTCTTGAAAATAAATGCTTATTGCTGGACCAAACAATCTTTCAGAAGCATAAGAAGAAGAAACTGTCTATGTGGGAGATTCTAAAATATGTATCATGTAATAGAGATTGTTGTTATTCAGTCACTAAGTCATTTCCAGCTCTTTGTGACCTCAGTACCATAGCACACCAGACTGTTTCCTAGAGTCTGTTTCCCAGAGTCTCCCAAAACACATGCCCACTACGTCAATGACACTATCTAACTATCTCATTTACTCTTCTCCTTTTGCCTTCAACCTTTTCCAACATCAGGGTCTTTTCCAATGAATCATCTCTTATTTGTTGGCCAAAGTATTTGAGCTTCGGCTTCAATATTTGTTATTCCAAAGAACATCAGGGTGATTTTCTTTGATTGATTTGATCTCCTTGCAATCCAAGGGACTCTTAAGAGTCTTCTCCAACACATGTAATAGAAGGCAAACATTTCAAATCAAATATCCTTTCTGGACTTTTTGAAGTAAGTTATAACAGGAAGATAAGGAGAGAGGTAAAAATCAACAACCTCCCCCATCCACAAGTATGGATGTGATGTCCTGAAGAATAGAATAGAATATAACAGAGTTTGTAAAGGATTGCAGTCTTCTAGTCCAACCCCTGCTCAGGCAGGAAACCCTATACCATTTAGACAAATGGTTGCCGAGTCACTTTTTAAAAACTTCTTGTGTTGGTGCACCCACAACTTCTGCAGGCAAGTTGTTCCACTAATTAATTAATCTCAGGAAATTTCTCTTTAGTTCTAAATTGCTTTTCTCCTTGATTAGTTTTCATCCATTGCTTCTGGTCTTGCTTTTAGATGTTTGGGAAAATTGATCCCCCTTTTCTTTGTGCCAGCCCCTTAGATATTGGAAGACTACTATCATGTCACCCCTAGTCCTTCTTTTCATTAAGCTAGACATACCCAATTCTTGCAGACCTAAAACCAATTCTTGAAATTAGCTGGAATTGGATATTAGCAGATACAGTATTAACAGCATCATTTTTTCAACTTTAAGTTTATTGATACCCAATGGATGTAACTTTAAAAAACCTACAGCTCACCTTGAAGATTTCAGTCAAACCAACCAAATTATGCTCCTCTATTTATTTATTCATTTCTCATTCAATGTGTGACTCACTGCAGTCTACTAGAACTCCTGGCAGTTACAAATATACAGGACATAAAATATCCATGGCAAATATAATAATGAATCAATACATAAATAGCAATCCCACAACAAAACAATTACTATATAAAACCTAGACAGCAGCTGTTCACTCTGCAAAGGCACTTGAAGAGCTCTGCCTTCAGCATCTGCCAAAACAAACACATTGAGAGGGCCAACCTGATCTCAATCAAGAAGCTGATCAAAAGAGCAGGAGATGTCACTAAAAAGCAATGCCTCTAAGCTTTATTCTCTCCCAGCGCACAAACACATACACACAAACAATATAAATATAAATAAAGTACTACCAAAAGCTATCCCCGGGCCAATCACGTGGTCAGGTCAAATGCATTCCTGAAGGTACTGAATGCAAAAGTGCATGGAGCTTTGTAGCTCACCATTCATTTGAAGGTCTATTCATGCCAATGTAAGGCCAAGGCCCAGGTTACTTTGTAAGGCATTTTGAATCAATTGCCTTAATTCTGCATGATCTTCATATGGAGTGCACTGCAGTAGTCCAACGAAGAGGATATGAATTACAGTAGGCAGCCATCTGATCTGTTCTAGCCACAATTCGAACATGAACTTTGGACAAAAGTTCCACTGACATGGCCTCTACATCATCAATAGCTATGGATTTAGGAAGAACATATATGCCAGACAGAATTATAATGGTCCTAGCAGAGGTGAGTTGCTCCCAGTTCAGCCCAGATCAGGCAAATCGGTAGTGTCAATGGCAGGAGGCTCCGCCCAACACCCGGACACTTCTGCGCATATGCAGAAGCTCGCCTGTGAGCACAAGCATGTGCGCAAGCGAACCAGTAGCAGCGGGATTTGCAACTCACTTCTGGGTCCTAGATATCAATGTGTCATATCCTGAAACAATCAATGAACTTTCCAAAAGAGTCAAGCTGATGTTGAGCAATATCTAAACTCATTTCTATTATATTATTTTGAACTGGCCCTGTGTCCTATACCATCCACCTTCAGGGCCAAGAAAAGGTTAATATTCTAGTCCTAGGTATTCTTTTGAATGGCAGGAAAATGATAAGGATAATAATACAATTAGGCATAATGCAACAATAATAAAAAAAATCTGCCAGCAGCACTGACCTAAAAGTCACTCAGATGAGGCATTCTCAGTACATTAAAGCATATTATAAATGCTTATATAGCCACAGTAAAGATAAATTTTACATTACCCCAAGGAGTTATTAATCCAATAAACAAGATTTTTTTAAAATGAGGGTTAGAAAGTGGGTTAACAGAAGCACTTACAATTTTAAACTGAGAAACAAAACAATAAAATTCTAAGACAAAGGATATGCTTAGATATCAGGTTGTAAATACAGCAGTAATACACAGTCTTGTGAATTTCTTTAAACTTCATCTCTAACTACTATCTTTTCCATTGGCCTCTCAGATCCTAATGTCTTTCTTCCAAGAAGGTAGTGAGACTGAAAATGGAATCAGTCTTTACTGTATGGGCAAATTCAGGAGCACTTCAACGTTCATCTAAAATAAGGCAGGGAGGAAATGTTGTGCTGAAATAAAAAAAATATAAAAATGTTTGATAGATTCCATTGCTTCTTTTCCCTCTAGAATTTGTATGAATGCATCATTTTACTAAAGGTACTAATCTTTGATTTACAACCATTTGCTTAATGATGGTTTGGATTAACAATGGCTTCCCAAAACATCAGTTATGACCTAAATTTGAACTTTGACTGTAACCATGCTCCAGTGGTGGGTTGCTCCCAGTTTGGCCCGGTTCGGCTGATCCTGTAGTAGCGAAGGCAGGAGGCCCTGCGCACCAGCCCAGATGACTTCTGCACATGTGCAGAAGTGTTGCGTGCAAGCACACATAGGAGCAGACCCAAAACAGTAGTAAAGATATTGCAACCCACCACTGCCCTGCTCCATGGTCACGTGATTGCAATTCAGTCACTTGGCAAGTAGCTCTCATTTACAACTGGTTGCAGCATCCTGTGGCAAAAACTGCCATGGTTTAGCTGGATTTGCACTTATGACGATGTGACTTGATTTATGACTGTAGTAGAAATGGTCATAAAATCGGGTCCAGTCATGTGATGACTCTACTTACAACTGCAATGATTTATCATTAAAATTCCAATCCCAATTGTAGTTGTGAGTTAAGGACTACCTGGAGTAATAATAGTAATAGTAAATGCTATTAATAATAATTAGTAAATAATAATATTAGTAATATTAATAGTGGTGGATGACTCAAAGTCAAGTTCACCCTTAATTATGGAAGCTCACTGAATGAATTCAGGCCATCTTTATCTGTCAGTTCTCCATGGAGACTAAAAACACACAAGTGTTTACAAGGGTATCATAAAAGAATCTTGCAAATCTGAATTCTTCTTTCCCTCACTCCTTTGATTGTCATCAGAATTAGGCAGGGCCATGTTTGTTTCTCAAATTACATTTCTACCCCAGGCTCAAATTATTTTTATTTGATATGTCTGGGCTGCAGTTCTTCCTCATGTTTCTCAAAGTTATTCCTTCTGTCCACTACATTATCTCTCAAACTAATTATATAAGATAAATTTTCAGAGTGGGGGAGGAGAGATAAATGGCAGAATAAGTGCTACATATTCTTCCTTAAATTCCTGAAGAAAATCAGCACTAAATCTAATAAATACACTTCAGCAATCATTGTTAGTTTTTTTAAAACACTGAGACACCAGTTTTCCAAAGAATTTTTTTTAAAAATACTGATGCTCTGTGTAAGGACTGAGGCTAGTGCCAAAGAGCTTAGTGCATCATAATTACTCTATATTCCACTGAAAGTTATGAGAGATAATTCAGCCAATTTTGCTGACCTTGCTGCCATATTTCACTGGCACAATCTGGGGGAGAATGCCACTCACAAAAAGAGGTTTACAGGCTATAGTTTCTCATTCTTCTTCAAAGGGAAGAAATAATATACCAAAAAAAACCCATTAGCAGCTTTAGTACAGTGATCCAGGGATGACTCATTGACATATTACTTGTTATGCAGAATGCACTTATAAATACTCTAAGTCTCATCATATTGCAACCAGTGGGAAGAAAGGAATCACAATGAAACTTCACTCTAATATGCAGTTGGCATCTTAAATTCTGTGCATCACCTTAGAATAGAGTCTTCATTCATTTCCTACACTTGTTCTTATTCAGTGAGAGCAGTTTGGTTTAGTGGCTAAGGCAGAGGTATCAACTCAAGGCCCGGGGACCAGATCCAGTCCATTGGGTACTTAGATCTGGCTTGTGGGGCCACCCTGGAAACAGTGAGGACTGGCCTGTGCTGCTTCTGCCAGCGAAAAACGGGCTTCTGAGCAACATTTTCAGCTGCCACAGCCTCCGCAACTGGTCTGCCAGTGAAAATAGAGCTTGAGAGGGCTGTGAGCTCCATTTTAACTTTTATGAAGTGAAAACTGAAGTTCCTTGTGTGGAGAAAATAGGTTAGTATGACTGAATCTTCATATATAACACCTTTAAAATGGCTGCATACACGTGGCTCCCATATTAATCTACCAGTATACTCGCTATTGTTTAGTGATGACTGTTTCTCTAAGCATATCAAAGAAACTAAGAGGAAAGTGCATTGTGGGAGTTGAAGAACTATTCTGGCAGTCCATGATCCAAAGTACCATTAAAGAATAGGTTAGGATGACTGCAAAAAATGGATCATATTTTTAAGAGTCAGAAAAATTACAATATAACATATCAGTTTTCAGAAAAAATAACAATTATGAAAACCAAACTTTGTTGTGTTTTTGGAATGAAATCTTCAATAATTTCTTAATATTGCTTCCCTGCAGGATTATTCAGAATAATTCTGAAGCCAGACAGGAATTGTCTCACCTTGATTCTAATTGAAGATACCACATTCACATGGTCAAAAAAAAGACAAATATTCACATACACAGTTAACCACTTTAATTTGTGAATACAAATGTAAAAACCATTTAAATGGAATGCACGATGTCTCACAATGTGGAGGGAATCAGTGTATCTCTGCTTAGATGTACTGTAGTGTTGATGATGTTACTAATGGCAGACCGCCCGCTCATGAAGCTTGGATAGGTGAGATGCAACCATGACAGTTGCTTGAAAATCTCTGTTGAATTAGTAAACATGGGACTGAACTTAGAACTTTGTGGGGATAGCCAAGTAAGAGGAACACGTGAATGAATCTACTGAAATAGATTTTTCATGTGTATTCATTATATTTATGCCATATCTGAATAGAGATCTCTCAAGCAGAACAAATGGCAACTGTGTCTTAATTCCAAATTTATTTCATAATTCAAACATTTATAATGATAATGGTAAATATTTATGTTCATAATATATACTGAATCAAAACATATATATTTTAACCTAATATTCTTCCAGACTTACTCAGAATGTGATTGAAATGGTTAAAATGTATATGGAAATGTGTCCATATTAAAAATATGTCTATGTCACATTTTAAAAGCGTATGGAAGCTAGGTAATTTTTAAACAAAAGATGTTGCTTTTTGTGGCATGTTAAATATTCTTGTCCATGTTTCCCTATCTACTAAGGCTGACGTGATATGATCAACCTCAGTAGCTTCAAAGTCCGCAGGACTTTGATAAGTGCAATATCACAAGAGCACATTTCCAAGTTTGTAACAGTACAATTAGTCTGTATTCAAATATACGTTTGCTAGGAATCCAAGACAATTACATTTCAACAGTCTAATGTTATGGGTTCTGCTCTGTAGTATGCTAATGTTGCCTTGACATATATTTTACAGGGAATTAAATGCTTATAATAATGGCCCTTAATTGAACTATTAAGTAATGCAATTAAAAGGGTTTCCCACCCATATTCATAAAGACTGAAAATAACAAGGCAACACACATATAGAAAATGTAATTGCAAATCCCCGTACAAACAAGAGATTGATTTTTTTTCTTTTCATTCTCACTAACTGTTGCATTTTAAACAGTATAAAATAAATGGGCGATTCAGTTTTATGTATGACTACTCAGAAGTAAGTTTCATTGTGTCCAGTGTGTATAGTACCTCAGCATAATATATAATATTTATATTTTACAGATGACATGGTAAAAAGAGGTGGAGCTTTTATCATATACATTCCTTGATTAAACTGTGATATTAATATCTCAAGGGAAGAATAACTAAATAGTTAACTGGAGACTAATCATATTAACCACACTCAAGATTTTTTAATTGCAAATTGAAGAAAATTAAGTGTTTTGCTCTGCCCTTATGCACTGTTAGGGGAAATATGAGTCTGCCACAGAGGTGATATTCAGCCGGTTCTCTCCGGTTCAGGGGAACTGATAGTGGTGGCTGCAGGAGGCTCCACTCACTCACCCTGATGTAATGTGCGAGCGCTGCATTTGCGCAGAAGGCAGTGCGCATGCACAGACGCAGCCCGTGTGAGCAAAGCAAGAGAGCATACACACGCTCACATTTGAGAACCAGTAGGGAAGGTAAGTGAATCCCACCACTGGTCTACCATATCCCTCAAAGTCCACGGATGGCATTGGTGAAGTCTTTACCCTCTAAAACATGAATCCCCAATCCCTAGTGCCAGTCTATGGCCTGCTAGAAACTGAACTCATCCCGCCTTCTGTCTGTGGAAAAGTTTTCTTCCATGAAACCCCATGGTACCAAAAGGATTGGGGACAATTGCTCTAAAACATTGCTGAGATTCAATAGTTAAGAATAGCAGACAGCATGGAAATGTGGGATTGTATTAGAAATTAATTTGAGCTTTTGTTTCCTTTTTGCTTAGAATGTCCACTGCCTTTCGTAGTGCATGAAAATGACATCCTCCATCCATATTCAGAAATACTAAGGAAACAATATAGTATAGATAATCCTCATTGAATTGGGACACCCATTGGGACACACAATTCAATCATCAAATGAAGCGGTCACTAGGTGAAACCACAATTCTGCTTATGTTCTTACTTCAGCTTCTCTTTGCTTTACAGACCTGCAGAAGTTGTCAATGTGAGGATTGGTCATAAAGTTACTTTACCTAATCATTGTAACTGAGAACAGTTGCCATAGGAGGCAATGGCTGAACAAGGACTGCCTGTATATATTAGGGGAAGAAAGTGATAACTGACTGCAACAGCTACAGCCAATCCAACCAGACTCAGGCCAGCCAGTGGTTCACGGCCAAGAACTAAAAACAATGATAGATTTTCTTTGCCAAATTTATTGTGCTCCAAGCTCTTGTGAATAGATCACAACAGGACTAAAATAATTCACAACTTTTAGAAAGTGAGGGGAAGTTCACCATTCAAACCCTGCTTGTTTCATCAATCTCCCATCTCTATGTGTTAATTTTATGAATAAATTAAGTTGAATTTCTGATACAGTGGTGGCAACAAGCAAGATATTCTAGATATTCCATTAAGTCAACTAGAAATCATGATTTATCATAGGCACACATAAAAGAGTTCTCATCCTAGGACGGGTTTCAAAACATTGATGTTAACGAGTAACACATGTTTACTTGTTTCTTTGTTTGAATAATTTATATGGCCAACTCCTTACCTCCATGACTCTGGGCAGCTAACAAAAAATTAAAACTATAACAATCCATTTAAAAATGAGCACTATAAATAGCATTAAGGAATGTGGTGAAGATCCTCAAGAAATGTACATCCTATAGTCATATAAAGTAACTCATATCAGCCTGGCTCAATGCCTGACAAAATAACCGACTTGTTAGAATTTTTTTTAAAAAGTAATTTCATTAAAAATTACACTTACAATTATTAAAAAACCAATACAAAGTGAAAAACTAAAAATAGAAATAAAAGGTGCAGTGAGGGGAAAGAAAACAGAAAAAAATAGAAAAATAAGAAAAATAAGAATGTAGTAATGAAAAACAAAAATATGTAAAACAAATGATTTCCTTTTTCACTGCAAGCATACACTTTAAATTTTAGTAGAGTATCAAATCTTGATATAAAACAAATGATCCCTTCTCATATCACATTCCATAGGCATTTTGCAACTGGCTTGCATTTACAACTGGTTGCAGCATCATGCGATCACATGATTGCATTTTGTCCATTTTCTGATGAAAAGCACCCATTGGATAAGCTGGATTTGGACTTAACAGCCATGTGATTTACTTAACAACTATGATGACTTACTTAACAACTATCATAAAGACAGTCATAAAAATGAGTCATGTGGTAAGGTGACTTACAACCACAATGAGTCAGAATCAAAATTCTGTACTCAGTTGTAATCATACGTTGAAGACTCTCTTTCCTTATACTAGTATTTAAAACTTCTTTCAGCAAGCATTGAAGGAAGTTCACCCAACATTTTTAGACTTGTAGTTCCAAAGATTCCAAATAGTTGAAATAGCAAGTGTTGAATACTAGCGCGGGAAGTAAGGTCTCCCTTTCTGATTGGTTCTTGGGCGGAGCCGGTTTAACCCTCCCCCCCGATTGGTTGAGCTACTCGACGCCCTATTGGCTCATTGTTCAAACTTGGGGGTATAAATGTTTGGCGCGAACCACGCCACGTTGAATCGTAGTTACTATGCTTTGAATAAAGGTCACTGCTTTGCTACACCTCTTGTCGCGTCCTCTCCTTTCGCTCCAAGATGCAAAACTGGCGACGAAGGTGGGATGAGATTCCCGCGACCACGGAGGAGAACAAGCCAGCTTGCCACCGCGTCTGAAGCAGCACGAATCCGCTCCTCAGGCTGAGAACTCCGGCAGCGAACGCAAAATTTTCTTTGCCGTCTTCTTCCCTCTCTGGCTTCATACCATAATGGCATCATCGCTTCCTCCCTTCGCGCCGTTTGGATCTGCCGGAGAATCATGGGACGGTTTCATGGAGCGTTTCGAGTGTTACCTAATCGCATCGAAGAACCGGGCACAAACCGACGAGGAGAAATGTAGTTTCTTCTTGTCCTGCTGTGAGCCTTCCATGTTTGCCTCTGCGAGAGCTCTGGCCGCCCCGAGGCCAGCTTACAAACTTGGGTGGGACGAGCTGATGTCCAGGCTGAGGGATCATTACGCCCCCTCACCTTCTCTGATCGCACGTCGTTTTACTTTTCGCCGCCGAGTGCAGAAGCCCAACGAATCCATCAGCCAGTTTTTAGAGGCTTTGCGCACAGTGGCCGCTCAGTGCGATTTTGCAGACCTGGAGGAGAACCTCGTGGAGCAGTTTGTATGCGGGGTCCGCGACGTGCAATTGCGCAGCCGTATGCTCCGGAACCACAAAATTACCTTGGTGCAAGCCGTGGAGACCGCACGAGCAGCAGAGCTCTCTGAACAATCCACGGCCGACATCGAACGCCTCCAGCTGAAAACCCCCGCGCAAACCGCTGCAGCGCCTTCCACCCAGACGAACCTCGTCGACGACCCCTCTCCTTCGGAAGATGAGGAGGAGGAAACCGTCGGACAAATGAGGACGCAACCAAAGCGGAGGCCACACCAGCAACCACCGACGCCCACTCAGCTAGCCTCAAACGCTCCTTGCCGCGGATGCGGCGGTCGCCATAGCCGCGCATCCTGCCCGTTTCGTTCTGCCGTCTGCCGCCGTTGCCGAGGAGAAGGACACCTCGCCAGGGTCTGCCGGGCTCTCGTGCCAGCCCCATCGTTTATGCAGCCAGCGACCAGCGCCAGGCACTGAAAGGCCGCCACAACCACGTTCTGCGAGGCGAGCTGAGGACTGCCATTCAACTATCAGCCCTCCAGTGCCGACTGCGTGGTCTACCAGGCTTCTCACGTTCCCACCGGCCATCGCAAAATTAGCACCGTCGTCCGTCTCGAAGGTCAGCGTTGCCGAATGGAGGTGGACTCTGGGTCTTCCCGTTCCCTTCTATCTTGGCTTTGTTTTCCCGCCTTTGCCCCAGGGTTCCCCAGAGTAATTGCGCCCGCTGGGGTTTCCCTTCTAGATTACCAGGGAAATGGGATTCCCACGGCAGGAATATTCCACATCCGGGTGGAATACGGAGATTTTAAAGGAAAACTTCAGTTTTAATTGTTAGGAATGACCTGCCCCGCTCTCCTTGGGTGGATTGGTTCCCCGCTTTGGGTCTCACCATAGAAGGGGTGCACAGGGTAGTTCCCCGCACCGTAGATAGTGTGTAGACGAGTTTGCAGATGTGTTCGATGGGAGATTGGGCTGTTATAAGGGCACCCCCATTTCCCTTTGCCTCGATCCCAGGTCGCGCCCATTAGGCTGAAGGCACGCAGGGTCCCCCTCGCATTGAGAGCAAAGGTAGATGCTGAACTTGATAAGCTTATAGAGCAGGGGGTAATTGAGCCCGTAGATCATGCCGATGGGAAACTCCCATAGTACTCCCGGTCAAACCCGACGGATCGGTGAGAATATGTGCCGACTATAAGTCGACCATCAATTTGGCCCTGCAGGCAAATCCATATCCCGTTCCCGTAGTGCAACATCTACTCCACTCCTTAGGGCAAGGCCGTATTTCGCCAAGCTAGATATGGCACAGGCCTACAGCAGCTCCCCGTAGACGATGACGCGGCTACAGACCCAGACCATCGTCACCCACCGCGGGGCTTTCCGTTGCCAGGCTACATCCACTTTACGCAGGGGATCTGCCGAGCAACCTAGGGGCCCTTCCTTCCCATACGTTAAGTTAGGGGATCCCGTATGGGCCCGTTCCTTTTCCGGGGATCCACGGTGGGTTCCCGCAACCATCACAGCTCTGACTGGCCCCTGCTCCTTTAGGGCCGGTCTGGCCGACGGAACACAATGGAGGCGCCACCTGGACCAGTTAAGGCGACGCCTCCCCGCGGAAGCAGACGGCCCGAGCCTCTCAGACACTCGCTCTCAGCGTGAGCTACCCTTGATGACCTTTTCCCCAACGGACTGTCTCCATTCGGGGAACGGGGGACAAGCCGACTTCTCGGACAGACGTGCCTCATCCGGCTATTCCTTTCCGCGAAGCCCTTATCGAGACTCTGAATCCACATCCCAACCAGATTGCAGGGGGCCACTGTCGGACACTCCTGTTGCCACGGAGACGCCACCTTGGACAAATGGATACTGGGCACGGGGCTCCGGGCCAGCACCATCTCTTGGGGCCGCGCCGCAGACTCACCGCCCCGCCACGGACACGCCTCCGCCGGCGGTTTCCCCCTCGACGAAAACCGCTGGGGAATTACGAAGGTCGGGACGAGAGCGTCACCGTCCCACCTATCTACAAGACTATGTTTGCCCTTCCTAAGGGTACCTTGACTAGGGGGGAGGGGTGTTGAATACTAGCGCGGGAAGTAAGGTCTCCCTTTCTGATTGGTTCTTGGGCGGAGCCGGTTTAACCCTCCCCCCCGATTGGTTGAGCTACTCGACGCCCTATTGGCTCATTGTTCAAACTTGGGGGTATAAATGTTTGGCGCGAACCACGCCACGTTGAATCGTAGTTACTATGCTTTGAATAAAGGTCACTGCTTTGCTACACCTCTTGTCGCGTCCTCTCCTTTCGCTCCAAGATGCAAAAGCAAGGAACTATGCAAATCCAGGATCCTTTTGAAGAATTTCCCTCATCTTCCAGAGCTCTAAACCTGTCAAAAATGTCTGTCTTGCAGTCTCCTAAAAAAAAAACCTTGTCTGAATCATTTATGGACAATCCCAAATCCTCTCCTTGTCTGAAGAGAATTATGAAGAGTGAGTCTCCTCACCAGCTCTTCAGTCCTCTTGCAGTTGTCAGCTCCTCTTTTAGCAGAGTCATCTTTAGTTTGCTATTTCTTCCCCATTTGTTAGAACTTTTCAATTCAGTAGAACTTGTCAACTGCCCACCCTACAGGCAGATACAACTGAAGAAGGCAGTCCTAGAAATAGCCTGGCCCTATACCATATAGGGCTTGACAGAAGGCATCTACTTTCCTCTAAAAATGAATTTAAAATGATGCAACATTCAATAAAAGAAGAATAGTATAATTCCCACAATGAAGGAAGGGATGGTGAACATGTCATAACCCTCAGAGATGGCAAAACTATCCCATTTGGTAGAGAAAACCACAACAAAATATTTTCTGAAAAACTGGGACTCTTACATGGCCTTTTTGCTTAAAGGAGAAAAACAGTATGAAGATTTATGTGTTTAAGGATTGAAAAAGAAGTGGATCAAACAAGGGGCTGAAAGGATTTGTATAACAACTAAGGAGGAGGAGGATTATAAGATTATAGTTATGTGTTGAAGAGAAGGTCAGAAGTTACATTTCATAACTTTTAATTTGTTCTCTATTTTGTTTTGTTTTTTGCACCTTTTTCTTTTTTTTTCTTTAGGTTTTACTTTTACTTTATGTAAAATTCTCAATAAATATAAATAATAAAAGTGATGCAATGTTTCTCTCTGATTTCATGACAAGTTATAATAATACACAGAATATATTATCATTTATTATTCTATATATTTAGAAACTTTCACATTTTACTTAATATTTGATGGATATGTGAAATCTATAAATAGCCTCAAAACATTTTCCAACAATTGTACTTTACTGAGATCCTTATTGAAATAGGCCACAAATCCATTAATAAGTAGAAAGTGTCATTTGGAGCATTCATCATGGTTTTTTTTTCTACCCTTGTTAGTAATTTTATTTATTGAATTGTATGCTTTCAAGTCCATTTTTGATTCATGATTACTGCCTGGTATTTTTTTTTCAGAAGTACCATTGGTACCTTTGGTATTTTGCAAGGCCAAGAGAGATTGGCTAAAGATTGCCCTTGTTAGTAAGTTTATGGCCAATTTATATCATCTATCTTTGGATGGCTATATTTATTTAAATTTCTTAACATTCATGTTATTTATATTTTTTCTAATGAGCTCAAAATGGCACATATGAGTTTATTCTGAATTTTTATTATCTCTACATTAATGAAAGCAAAGATTTGCTAAGAATTAGCTGAGTTCCACAGCATTTGTGACCTGAACTTTGGTTTCTCCTACTCCAGTCCAACTTTAATGATCACCATTTTAGCCTAGAGTGTAAAAATATGACATCTCACTCTAGTTAAAATTAATGTTTCTCCTTGTGACTTGATTGGAGGAGAACATTCAATTCATGCACAATATATTGTATTCAGTATCAAATGAGGAAAACACCCAACCATATACAATGTGGTTGTATGAATTAACTCTCCAAAGGAACATTCTAGGGCTCTAGAAACTTGCCTCAGAAGTATGCCTCCAGACAAAGAATCTTGATCATTAAAAATTTGACAATAACTGTGCCTCATTCAGAGAATTTTAGAAGTGGGCAAGACAGAAGTGTAATCTGTCAAACAGAGATAAAAACTGTTAAGGACGGAAAACTGGAACTAGAAGCTCTCTCCACCACATCTAATCATATCCCCAGGTCTTGATGTTCCCAAAACCCCAACAAACAAAATGATAATGAATTAAAATCAGAAGTTTGGACCAATTTAATTTTCCATTCATCTTGCAGACTGGAAAAAGTAATGTCCAAGAGTTAAGTGATGACTCATGGAAAATATATCTATAGAATTCTTCCCTTACTGAATTGGTTTAGCCAGACCACAGGAAAGTTTCACAGAGTAGTTGGAAATGAGCTGGAGACAATGTAACTATGAACTTATTTAAATAAAGGTTCAAACCTTTAAGACCAGGATAGCTGCAGACAATTAAGACATTTACAGCTACTGTTAAGACTTGTGGAGATTTCTCATTTTATTCTATTCACCACATTGTCGATCTTAAGCCTGCGGGTAGCATGCAGACATAATGCCATCTTTCAAGCTGTTTTGGGCAATGATACAGCAATCAGGGCACCAGTAATAGTGGCACTACACAGAGAAGGGACTCCACAGTAGAGCTTGGCATCTACAACTAAATATATGGCACAATTCCAATGCTTGGAGAATAATTACATCACATATTCATTAAGCCTTGATCTAGCTTCTGCTTCAAAGAAAAATGCATGGAAGGACTTAAATTTGGAAAGCATCCCAAAAATTACATGTTAGAAAACTCTACAGTTCCTCGGGATTAATATGTACTTTCCTATGAATATTTACTCATTGAAGTGTCCAAAGAATGGATGGTGTCCAACTTATTGTCTATATTACTCGGGTGCACATTTATTCTTCCTATTAAGTTATTGTTTTCAAAAGCTGGTTTTTTAAAAACATTTTTGAAACATTTTCCCCCTTAGCATTTTGATTCACCATTTAGAAATAAAAATTCCAACAAAACCATACCCTTGCAGTCTCAATGTTGATAGTATAACTACTTCCCAGAAATTGTCTGTAATGAAATAAAGCATCTAACCATGCATCATGATGGTAAGGATAATCACCTCATTGTACAGCTAAATCACAAGAGAAGAGGAAATACACAAGTACACAAGATGTATTTATGTAAATTTCAAAATAATGTTTGAATTGATATAGGCAAATACTGCAAATCATCTCAACTAGCTTAATTTATCTCCATTTTTCCCAATGAGAATTAATTGATTATCAACATTTTTCTTCAGGTTTGACTACTTAAGCAGGAGAAGAATTAGATTCTCAACACTCATCTGGAATAGTTCTTTAGGCTCAAGAAAGAGGAGAGAATCATAATTAAAGCTGTCATCTTTAACAGTCACTCTTTGTATAATATGTGTCTAGTACTCCAGGGTAACCTTTTCAGTCTGACCCTTTTCACATGTCTAGACTTCAACTCCCAGAATTCTCCGTTATGAAGTCCAAACTAGGCTGCTCTTGACAACCAGGCTGAGTTTTGAAGCTCTGGAAGAATGGTTCTAAGTGCTACAGAAAGAACACTCTTTCTGCCAACTAAACTACACGTAATGATATGCTGAGAGATGTTTGTAAATAAAATCTGTAAATCCAACCCAAGCCTATCCAAATATGAATTTCTTAAGAACTTCCTCAAAATGGCAAGCTCTTTCATGAAATGCCATTGAAGAAGTTCAAATTCTCAGGAGGTCAATCTTGTGTTTAAAATTCCCCATGAAATCGAAATAACTGCTTTGAACATTAAAACCATGTCATACACACACCCTCCCCCTTTCTCCATTTCTTGAATGAAGAGCTGTATATGCTGGATAATGCTAATTGTCCTGAATTCTTGGAAGGGCTCATGTTTGCTAATTCCTGTTGAAGCATCTACTGGGAAATGTGCCAGCCTCTGGGAGAAATGTACCCTATAGAACAATTGGTCTCTGGCTCTGCTCCTGCCCTGACACCTTTCCCTCCAAGTGGATGGCAAGCCAAGTGCTCATTCTTTCCCACGGAAGGTTATCCAAGATCTCAGGGGAAAGGAACTGTGCCATTTTGGCTCCGCTTTCTTTGGGGAAGACTTATTTCTTTTTAAGCCTCCCTCCCCCACTTCCTCATGATCTGCCATCGATGAGAACAGGGACAGTTGTTATCAACACCTCTGCACACCTCCTACTGCTCTATTCACACTCTGGTTATTTCTTTGATGGCAGGAGACCACATATATACTTCTATAAAAAAAAGAGAAGAGCTGATATGCTCTGCTCCCCCCCCCCCGCTCAAGAAATATATCGGTGCCTTACGCATTCTGCAGACTCCCTGAAATTATCCATGCTGCCCTCCCGCTTACAAACCCCTTTTGTGCTACACAAACCTACAAGAAGCAAAATAACAGGGAGAGTGAAATATGGGGATGGCAGCATAGTTGTGTCAACAGCTGCCACCTCAAAACATAAAGCAGAAGCTGTTACCAAATGCTCATGCTTCAGTCAATGTTTGTGGTCTTCGTTCTTAAATATTGTTCCTGAGAAAATGATTCAGAGACCTTCTCCATTTAAGAAAGATGTAGCTAGATATCATAGAACATGAAAAAGAGGCACAGTAGCTTTCTAAAATGTTCTTGCCACATTATTTCAGCAAAAAGTTCAACTGTAGTTCCTTTATCCTAATTGTTCTGTTGTAGAAGGAGAGCCATATTAGTCCACAGTGGTGAGAGAAGAATCCTCTAGTGTTTGGTAGCACCTTTTCCAGCTAACACTTTTTCTTAAAAAGCAAAAAATTTCATTAGCTGTACCATTCCCAAATTTCAGTTCAAGCAGGAAAATATCACTTTTAGGGGCTTACAGTATGAGCTATCTTTTGGGGTGTTGTTTGGTTCATGAAGGGATTGGTGGTCACTAGAGATGGTGTACAGACAGAATTTTCAGCCTGTTCCCCACTCTTCAATCTCTGTAAATCCATTTTATTCATTTATCACCCAAATTGGTCAAAAAGTATGTTGAGCTTGTTCAACAGTTTGCTGCCCAATTTCAAAAGAGGTTCGATATCATATACATCCCAGAGGACCATCAGCCAGACTGGAGGCTACTCTAGACCTGACATTATTGTGTGAATGTTATTAACATGTACATCAGCCTTCCCCAAGGCTGTCAGCATTCTGCATCGATAACTAAACAGCAGTATTGCCTCTGGCAGCCTTGAGCAAAAAAGTGAAGGAAGATTTGCACTTTTTGAGTCTTTCACTGTATAATTTCCCCGGTATCAAGAACCAAAATGTAAGAAGCTACTTTATTTTATTTGGAATTTTTTTATTGCATTTTATTTACAGATTTAGATGCTGCCATTTCCAAATGGCTCCGGGCAGCTTACTATATGCATTGGTTTAGGAATCTTCTCTCTGTACCAAGTTATTTCCAGAGACTAATCAATTTTAACTTTTTTATCAGTAACATCAATCTTGTTAGCCCTATGTATTGAATAAATGCAGTAGGTAAAAATGCTACATTGAAAACCATAGATTTCCTTATTTGAATTTCCTAATATTTGGATTTACAGTATCTGTGGTTACTTAACAAATTCTAAATTGCTATACTGAATCCCTAACAGAGAGCAAACCAGAGGCCACTCAGAGGTTATAGTAAACATAAACATTGTCTATGTGCATTAAGGAATTAAAGATGATTTACTAATGTAAGTAGTATCATACATTAGAAGGATGGAGGAGGGATGAAAAACATTACACACTCAGTTTTAGATGATTGGGGGTGCTTTTTTTCCTACGCTACAATACTTGAAAATGCATGTGAAAGAAGTTGATGACATAACTGTATGTTAAATTAAAATCACCTTTGGTTGGTTTGGTTGGTTGGTTTATTCGACTTGTATGCCGCCCTATTCCCGGAGGGACTCAGGGCGGCTGACAAACCAGAAGGGAAGGGTCACAATACAAAAAAGTAAAAAGACAAAAAAAAAAAACCAATACAAAACAATTTATTTTGATTTTTGATTACTTTGATTTTAATTTACAAAATGTCTACTGAAAGTTAACAATAATAAGAAATCACCTTTTTTCCCAAGGATAGTACTTGCTAAGGAACAAAAGCAAAAAGGAAGAGGATGTCTAACTCTTGGTGGTGAGGGGGGCAGTCCTTAAAAATACTTTATAGAATTGTTCCTTTTCTGAGTATTTTTTCCTTTCGATTATGTTGTAAACAGGCAATTAAAAATGAAATAAATATCAGCTGATGGTCTTAGAGCATATTTCATTCAAAGAAAAGTATTGTTCCCCAATTATTGATTTGTTCAAAATCAAACCTGTGTTTCTTTCAAATTTTAATTGAATTTTCTTTTACTTGGAACATATCTACTATTTTATTTATCTATTAAATTTATGTTCTACCTTTGCTTTAGAAGTTCATGGGTGGCATTCATTGTTTCCATTTTTGTGACCACAACACTTCTAAGAGAGTTAACTGACAGAAAGAGACTATCCCAATTCACCAAGTGAACTTCTGTGTTTGAGAATGGTCTTGTTTCAACCCTGACTTGTTTCAACCCTAGCTGCCTGCATCTTCAGATTCACCTGAGAGCTGAATAAACTTTGAGGAAATTACCAATAAGGGAGCAACGACAAAGGGAGGGGATGTAAAACAGAGTGAAAAAATAGGAAGTTTTGCATGAGCAACTCCTCAATTCAAATGCTGGTATTTCTTGTTCAAAGTTCAAAGAGCACATGAGGAAAAAACCTTCAGCCCTGGATAGATACTGTCAGAGTTAAAAAATACTCAGGCCAATACAGAATTAATTTGTCTTGATTATATGCCATCCATTCATGAATGCTCCAGTAGCTCACATTCTCAATATAAAATAACTTAAATCATTTATACATACAACATATATATATATAAATAACAAAATAAAAAAGGATAAAAATCCACAAAATATGAATGGTATTCCCCTGTGAACCCACCTCAGTCATAAATGCCATCTCTGCCAATGGAATACATGAGTTTTTGCCTTTTTGCTAAAGGAAGGATGATGCTAGCTGAAACTCTGCTGGGAGAGAGTGGTTGTATCCCACTTTCAAAGTGGCAATCTTGTAAGGGATCTAGGCATTCACCCTACTTCCTTGATCTGAGTAGATAGGCAGATGAATACAAAACCACACATTCCCTTTTGTAGCCAGATCTGGAGCTACATAGGGTCTTTAGTGTAACAGATATTGTACCTAGAAAATGAGTAGCAAAGGTTGTTGTGGCACCTTAACAGTTAACATTTTATTATTCATCTTTAGCTGATGCAAGACTCTTCATTATTATCCTCTGGGAAACCACAGTCCAAAATTCAATAAAGGGAGAGTTCTAATAGCGTAAAACAGGAAAACAGTACACAATTGAGAGTTATTCTTCTGGAAGTTGAAAAAATGCACCAAAAGATTATAGGGGCTCATCAGATTCTCTATACCTGCTACTGGAACTGCAAGCCATTTTCTCTGATGAACATACAATCAATATTTATTGAAATGGATAGTCTACAAATACATCAGTGCATGGATGGAGTTGTCTCTGATTTTCTTGTGGGGGTGTGCATTTAGGTTTAGTGTCAGGCTTAATCTTAGTCCTGCACACATGATAACCAATGCTGTGATATATCTTAACATGAGGACAGAGACTATAGATCAGTGTTGGCGAACCTTTTCTGCACGAGTGCCGAAATTGGAGCACTCGCACAAGTGGGGGAGCACCGGAAACCGGAAGAGCAGCTCCTCAGCGCACATGTGTGGGAGTGCCAGAAACCGGAAAAACAGTTCTATAGCAATGGTCATCTGGTCTTCCAGTTTCTGGCACACATGCACGCACGAAGACCAGCTGGCCGGCCTGCATGCCAGAACACGGAAGAGCAATGGACGACAGCTAGAGTCCCCTGAGAGATGGCTCTGCGTGCCACTTCCGGCACACGTGTCATAGATTCACCATCATGGCTATAGACTTTGAGTGAAAGTGAACATGGGATGCTCTCTGCAGCCTATCTTCAAGTCCTCACTTCACCATCTCATAATTTCTCACATAAGAGATGTATGCAGAGACTCTTCAGAAGGAGAAATCAGCTGAGCACACAAGAGGACATTAATCAAAGGCTCGAATGATTCGGAAGCTGTTTTGTAAACATTGATGGGAGTGAATTAAAGTGAAATGCTGAGAAAGCAGTGATTTGCTAGATGCTTGCACATCATATGCCTAATTGATGCATAATGGCAGAATGTGGTTCGGGCCCTTGGATTAGGTAGGAAGTGCACCGAGTTTACAAAAAGATTGATGCTTCCAGCTTTTTAAAGCTTTACAGAGACATGCCACAGTGTGTTTAGTTGAATTGCCTGTCAGAAACTTTACTAACCAGCTGTGCATGTATGTGTGAGTGTGTACACATATGCAATTGTGCATGTGAAAATATGAGATAGTCCCTGCTTCTGATCCTTGCTCAGTCTCGTAACTCTTCTCTCTCATCCAGCCTGATCCTACTCCTATTTACTCAGAAGCAGTTCCAATGAAATGACTTAGGACATCCACATGGAGCCTGGAAGCCATTGCAGTTAACTCCCTAAAAGATTCCAGGACCCATTTGTGCATCTCTTTTGGAACCTAATCAGAGGCAACCTAAATCTTGCCAACAACGCTCACATTAGTAATTGCAGAATAATAAACATGACAGGAAATGCAGATGAATGGAGCATCCAGTGCAACTTCTATTCGAGGGGATCGCCCTCTGGAATTTTGAGCATAATGGGGCTGTGTGTTTATTCCTCCAGCAACTGCATAATGTGACTGATTTACAGGAGTTTAACTGAAGTGTTAATCTGACAGTGACGGAGAGCTTCTCACTGGCAGAATCACTTACACTATCATATTAGTTGCCTCCTCTATTAAAGCTGTGTGGCCGATAATTGGAATGCTTTTATGTCTAGTGGTACTGACAAGGCTCTCTTCAGGCCACAGATGGGCGGTCTGGCTTGCTACACAGCTGAACAGTGACAAATAATTGAGACTGAACAAGTATTGTTCTCCTTGTGCTGGAGAGCAAGGACAGTTCAAGGCAAAGGGAGCCTCTGTGCTGGGTAGGCTACCTACTGGCATGTAGGAAAATCAGATGGAGCTGATACCGGCTTGGGAGGACAATTAAATCCCTTTTGCACCAACGTGTTGGTGGACAGATGAGTTTCCACTTGGCAGAGCTTTATGATCTTTAAGGTAGACTGAACTAATAGATTGGTGTGGAGCCCACTGAAGTTAGGAAGGATGAGAAAGCCAGCCGCAATACATCTGAACTACAGGTTTCTCATATGCTCCACGTCATGCTGGGTTTTTATAGCTCCTGGCTTTCAAAAAGCTTGTTTCAAAGAGGTTTGCGCTAGACTGGGCATGCAGTTTTGCTCTGCAGATATTGTCGCTACCGATTTAGTGGAATGCAATTAGGAAGCCTAAATTAAGTGGTAATGGAGAACCAGCTCTTGAAACTGGGGTTTCCACGGCAACCACTGCTTACAATACAGCCTTCAGTTAGTTTTCCTACTTTATCTGCAAAATGCACAATTGAGCTTTAAAACAGCTTTGTACTGAAAAGCGCACTGTAAACAACTGTTTGCCAGGAGAGTTTTACACTGTCTTTTATATGCAACAAACTATCAAATGAACATTTTAAAAATAGCTTGCCCACGCTAATAAATGATATTAATAAAAAGAAATGCATGCAACACAGAGTGCTAAAGCACCCCAGAAACTGATCTCTTATTTTTTGTTTTTCCATTTTATGTTTGAAAAAGCTGGACGCTATTGATCTCTCTCTCTCTCTCTCTCTCTCTCTCTCTCCCTCTCCCTCTCCCTCCCTCCCTCCCTCTCTCTCTCTCTCTCTCTCTCTCTCTCTCTCTCTCTCCTTCTCCCACTCTTTTGGTTTTAACAAAAAAAGGTGCTTTATAATTTCCTTTAATTTTAAGTGGCAGGGTTGTGTATCAAGCCGTTTATCTATAAGAGGCCTTTGACCTTTCCATGCAAATGTTGCCTTCTGTCACTCATGCGTGCGGGCAGTTTTACAAAGCTTTTGATACCGAGATAAATTAGCAATGGGAAGGAGGCAGGGAGGCTTAGAAAAAAAGGCATTCTTTTTTTAAAACCCCTCCAATAGTTTTTTTTTTCAAAAAAAATCACTCTCTACTGTTGCACACACGTACATTCTTCTCTTGAAGAAACATTCAGAAGCGAAGACTAAAAGATAGCAGTCTCTTTCTTATTGATGTTTGGCAGAGGGCTGTTATATCATTGGTGGCTTCTCGTGTCAGATACAGTCTCTGTATAGTCAGAGAGAGGCAGAGGGTTTGACCTTCACAGCACGAGTTTACCTTCATCAATGCTTCTCAAACCTGCAGGCAACCTAAGCCATTCAAAATCGTCTCAACACTGACCCACTAGTACAAAACTTGGAGGCGCTGATTTATTGAAAAGAAAAACAAAATAATATCACAAGCCAGTTTGCCCTCACGGGCAGCTTCAGTTGTGATAGATAGCTAATAAACTACACATGTCCTCAGAAAATGTGGGAAATGGACTTTTTCATCTATATTTTTTTTTTTTTGTTCTACCCCACAGGAAAGTGTCCCTGCCTCTTTAGGCACTCCTGGCAAGAACATCCAAATGGTTTATATTTTATTTTAAGGAAACAAAGTCAAATAGACACAGTAAGTAAAAAAAAATACTACATGTTAATCCTCAGCAGAAAAATAATCCCAGAATGCTTGGTCAACAATAACAACAACAAAAGTTTTCTGAATGAAGTTTTAAAAGGCTTCTGGGTGGGGAGGATCAGATCTCTTTGGGGGGAAATATTCCATAATTTGAAACCACACTAAGGAATCCTTTCCAAGAACTTAATAATAAAGACTTGCTTATGCCAGTGATTAGTCTTTGATATTTTGTGGAATGTTATGGAGAGATGTGATGCACCAATCACTGCAGACGAGCAAATGAATTGGTAAACTCATTTGTAAGGCATTTGTTTGCCATAAGACTTTATTATTTCCCCATAAAGCAGCGACAAAAGCTTTAAAGATGACTTTTCCAAGACGCCTCTAAGTGAGGCAAGCACCTCAATTATTCCGCTTAAAAATAGCTGTCGAGGAGACAAGGAAAGGGGCTGATACATTCACTCTTTTGCTTCTTGCAGAAAATCTGCTGCCTTGGCCCTCTCCCAAATGTTCCTGGAAAAAATGCAGGTCCCAGAGTGTGGAGGACTTTAGCAGGGGCTTCTTGTTTCAACCCTGGCTGCCTGCATTTTATCGAAGGAGGAAAGACACACTGAAATGATTTTCTTCTGGCACCAGCCTGTCCTGTGATATACATGCATTCAACTGCACTTGGCAAATCTTCCAGAAACCATCCCACCCCCACCTCCAAAATGCTCTGGTGTAAAGGAATATCTTTCCATGTTGCAAAATAATGGCATTTTTTTCCCCCAACCAAAAGTGTGTTCAATTGATTTGCTTTCTCTGAACGGTTGTGTCGGAATTTAGGCCAGTGGTGAACAGGACAGCAGAGTCCAACTGAGGGCCATGCCGGATCCTGACTAATGCTGATAGTATCTCCTTTGCAGTAGGGGTCTCTGCTGAACTGTACAAATAGCTCCACGTGGCCTCTGCAGCATCTGCAAGATAATGTGATGCACTTCTGCCAAGTGTCATTGTCAGGTTCCACTCCAGTGCTCTAGCTTGTATGAGGGGAGGGTGTGTGTGTGTGTTTGTGTGTGTGTGTGTGCTTGTGTGTGTGTGTGTGTGTGTGTGTGTGTGTGTGTGTGTGTAAATATTCCATATCCCAAACAGAGTGAAGGATTTCTTCCTCAGTTTAGGATAGCAAATAGAATACCATGTTTTCTTGGACTAGCAATATATATTAACATTTCATCTAGATTAGTAGAACATAATAAAATATAAATGTTAAAAAGATTTATGTTCAAATACTAATATTTGGGCCCTTGAAGTACAGCATTATATATATATATATATATGTATGTATGTATGTATGTACGTACATACATACATACATACATACATACATACATACATACATACATACATACATACATACATACATACATATATATATATATATATATATATATATATATATATATATATATATTTAAAACAGTACTGGACCGGTATGTGCCCTCAGTTTACAGCCCTTTATGATATGATCTACAGTTTGATGTGTTTTACATGTTTTACATTTGCATGAATATCATGCTGAACATTTTACTACAGGCTAAAACATTTAATAATTTTTTAAAAAATAATTTCTAGTTTTACCTGAATATAATCATCCACTTCCATGCTGGTGTACCTTTTCATATCTTTATGTCTGTCAGTTTTTGTAGATATTCACATCACATTCCATTCCAAGAGATGTACAGTTAGGTATATAAACTGTTCAGCAGCATTTGGACCAGCCTATCTATACTCTACTGATAAACAAGAATTCAGTATAATAACTGCAGAGTGCCTATACATTATTGCTGTTGTTCTTGTTGTTGTCTCTTTTATTCATTAAACATGAAACTGTCAACTGAACATTTAAAAATGTATCACAAATACTATTGACTGGCGCTGATGGTTGATACAGGTTGCTCCCAGCATCCTAAGTATTATTATTATGTGGTTAATCTTTGGTGAGATTCACAGCCTTTGGGGCTGGTTGGTAGCTCAACAGCTGAAATCCTAACCAAGGTCCTAGGAACAGTTAAGGTAACGTCGGAGGATATAAGCTTTTTCAAGCAAGGTGGCTTTTTGTAGAATGAGAATGTTTAAGTCCAATAAATTTAGAATTTCCAAATAGCGAGGTAGCCCTTTAGGTATTGCTGCTGCTGCTAATATTATTGTTGTTGCTGTTGTTATTATTTGGTTAATCTTTGGTGAGATTCACAGCCTTTGGGGCTGGTTGGTAGCTCAACAACTTGAGTCCTAACCAAGAACTTAGGAACTGTTAAGGTAACATCGAAGGATATAAGCTGTTCTAAGTAGGGTGGTTTTTTGTAGAATCAGAATGTTCAAGTCTGATAAATTTAAAATTTCCAAATAGCGAGGTAGCCCTTTAGGTATTGCTCCAAGGGCTCCAATTACAATCGGGACAACACACGATTTCTTTTTCCACAGTCGCTCAACTTCAATTTGCAAGTCCCAGTACTTTGTGATTTTTTCTCGCTGTTTATCTTCAATTCATGCATCTCCAGGTATTGCAATGTCAATGAACCATACTTTTTTTCTTTTCAACTATTGTAATGTCAGGTGTGTTGTGGGCCAAGTTCCTGTCAGTCTGAATTCTGAAGTCCCACAAGATCTTGACTTTCTCATTCTCTAAAACCTTCTCAACCTGATGTTCGCAGTGGCTTGCTGTACTCAAATCCAAACTTTTGGCACAATTTCCAGTGAATTATCTTAGCAACGTGATCATGGCGTTGTAAGTAGTCAGTTTGTGAAATTTTGCTGCACCCACTGATCAAGTGGTTGACTGTCTTGTCTTTCTCATTACAGAGGTGACATTTGCTGTTGGTGGTAACATGTTGAATTTTTGCCTTCATGCAGTTTGTGGCTAAGGCTTGTTCTTGAGCTGCCAAAATAAAGCCTTCTGTTTCTTTTTTTCAGTGCTCTTGATCTTAACCAGTTCCAAGTTAGTTTTGGGTCAGCTTTGCCTTCAATATTTTTCAAGTATTGGCTATGTATAGCTTTGTTTTTCCAATTTTCAGCTCACTTCTCAATTACTTCTTTCTTATATTCAGTTTTTGACATAGTTGTCTTTAAAAGGCCTCCTTTATTTACTTCCTTAATCATTGGTTCTTCACTTTTCTGGATGTAATCATTCAAGCTGTGTTTTTCTTCTTCCACAGTCTGTTTTACTTGTAGGAGTCCTCGATCACCCTCTGCTCTTGGTAGATATAATCGGTCAACATCACTTTTAGGGTGCAAAGCATGATTCATTGTCATAAGCTTCCTTGTTTTTCTGTCCAAATTGTCCAACTCCATCTGGGTCCAGTCAATTATTCCTGCAGAGTATCGAATTACAGGTATAGCCCAGGTATTTATGGCTTTTATGATGTTTCCTCCACTCAATTTGGATTTTAAAATCTTGTGAATTCATCATATGTACTTGGCTGAAGTTAATTCTTTGACTTTATTAAGCATTAAGTCAGAGGCCTCTAAAATCCCCAAGTACTTGTAGTCTTCTTCTGGTTTTACTGCCTTTATCATTTCTTCATTCTTTGGTGAGATTCACAGCCTTTGGGGCTGCTTGGTAGCTCAATAGAGTCCTAACCAAGGACCTAGGAACTATTAAGGTAACATTGGAGGATATAAGTTGTTCCAAGTAGGGTGGTTTTTTGTAGAGTCAGAATGTTTAAGTCAGATACATTTAGAATTTTCAAATAAAGAGGTAGCCCTTTAGGTATTGCTCCAAGGGCTCCAATTACAATTGGGACAACACATGATTTCTTTTTCCACAGTTGTTCAACCTCTATTTGCAAGTACCGGTATTTTGTGATTTTTTCTTTCTGTTTATCTTCAATTCGTGCATCACCAGGTATTGCAATGTCTATTATTATTATTATACAATTGTATCACAGTGGCCAGTTGTTTCGCCGGATTTGGCATTGGTTACTAGTCAGGCCTCACCCAGGGGCCTAGGACGTCATAACGTATTTTCGTAATATCCGTGCAGATCCAAGCAGTGCGGCTTTTTGCATTTGACTGATGGTGATTTTGTCAATTTTTAACTGTTTTAAATGTAATTCCAGTGCTTTTGGAATAGCACCCAGTGTGCCAATTACCACTGGAATTACCACTGCTGGTTTGTGCCATAGTCGTTGAATTTCCATTTTTAAGTCCTGGTATTTTGCGATTTTTTCATGTTCCTTCTCGGCGACCCTGCTATCACCTGGTATTGCAATATCTATGATTGTAACCTTGTTTTTCTCAACCAGTGTGATATCTGGTGTATTATGCGCCAGTATTTTGTCCGTTTGTATACGGAAATCCCACAAGATCTTGACCATCTGATTTTCGGTGACTTTTTCAGGCTGATGTTCCCACCAGTTTGTTGCTGTTTTAATATTATAATTTTTGCACAAATTCCAATGGATCATTTGCGCTACTGAATTGTGCCGCAATTTATAATCAGTTTGCGTGATTTTTTTACAGCAGCTGAGTATGTGATCAACAGTTTCATCAGCTTCTTTGCAAAGTCTGCATTTGGCATCATCAGAGGATTTTTCGATTTTGGCCTTAATGGCATTTGTGCGGATAGCTTGTTCTTGCGCAGCCAGGATTAGTGATTCTGTTTCTTTCTTTAATGTATTTATGGCCTTGATTGTATTTCCACCATTCAATTTAGATTTTAAAATTTTCCTAACTCTGTTGGTGTACTCTCGCCTAACAATAGTTTTTACTTCTCCATGCTTGATGTTATCCAACTGCAGAATGCCTAAGTATTTGTAGGCTTCATTTTCTTTGCATTTAATTAATTGGCCATTGGGCATTTCAATTCCCTCACATGCAGTGATTTTGCCCCTTTTTATGGATACAGTGGCGCATTTTTCCATGCCAAACTGCATTGAAATATCGGTGCTGAATACTCGGACTGTGTTTGTCAATGATTGGATTTCTATTTCTGATTTTCCATAGAGTTTCAAATCATCCATATATAGTAAATGCGAAATTTTTTCAGCTTCTTTGGCTGTTTGGTAGCCTAATTTCATTTTTTTTAAGATTACTGATAGTGGGAGCATTGCGATGATGAAGAGAAGAGGTGAAAGTGAATCACCCTGGAAAATTCCTCGCTTGATATTAACCATTCCGTAGATCTCATTCCCTACTGCCAACTCAGTTCTCCATTGTTTCATCGCCTTTTCAGTAAAGGATGTAATATTTTTACTAATGCCAGTTGTTTCTAAGCATTTTATGATCCAACTATGTGGCAGTGAGTCAAATGCCTTTTTGTAATCAATCCAGACCATATTCAAGTTTGTTTTTCTGTTCTTACAATTTTCTAATATCATTTTATCAATTAGGAGCTGATCTTTTGTGCCCCTGCTCCTTCTTTTGTTGCCTTTTTGCTCTACTGGCAAGATGTTGTTTGTTTCCAAATAATCCATCATGTTATCTGCAATAATGCCTGTGAGTAATTTGAAGGTTGTTGGCAAGCATGTTATTGGTCTGTAGTTTTCAGGTGTTGTTCCTTTAGTTGCATCTTTCTGAATCAAGTATGTTTTTCCAGTTGTCAACCATTCATCAATTTGGCCCTTTTGTAAAATTTCATTCAGTTGCCTGGCCAATATTGCATGTAAACTGGTCAGATATTTGAGCCAGAAACCATGTAATTGGTCCTTTCCAGGTGATGTCCAATTCTTTACCTTTTTAACTCGATTTTTGACCATCTCAGTTGTTATTTCTAATTCTTGCATTTGTTTGTTGCCAATGCTTTTCTCAAAGTCATGTATCCACTTTGCTTCCTTGTTGTAGTCCTTTGCATTTTCCCACAATTCTTTCCAGAATTCAACTGTGGCCTGTTTTTCTGGTTTTTCACTTTTGGTGTCACCATTCACATTAAGACTTTGATAAAAACGCCGTTGGTCTGATCGAAATTTCTGATTTTGTTTATATTGGATGATTCGTGCCTCATATCTTTCAATTTTTCTAGCTGTTGCTCTTATCTGCTGTTTTACAATCTCTACAGCTTCATTGATGTTTCTTATATCCAATCTATATCTTCTGATCAGCCGATCTATGATTTTGTTGTTTTTAAGCCGTTGCTCATGCATATTCTTTAAGTTACTAGCATCTGCCCTTAATTTTTTGATTTTTTGTTCTAAACGGATTTTCCACTTTGGCTTTGATGCTTTTTCTGTTGTGTGACTAGGTACTTTAATTTTAATGCCTAGTTCATTAGTGACTATTACAGCTGTGCTGTACATTAACTGGTTTGTTTCCAAGATGGTTCTCGGTTCAATTGTTGAAAACACTGCATTAACCATTTTCATGATAGGGGCCAAAATTTTCTTAGGCACAGTTTTTAGTGATGGTAAACGTTGCCTTTCCTCATTAAGCAGAAAATGCTCCATGCTCTTATCCTTCAATTCTTTTTGTTTTTGAGTTAGTTCATTATTATTATTATACAATTGTATCACAGCGGCCAGTTGTTTCACCATATTTGGCATTGGTTACTAGTCGGGCCCCACCCAGGGGCCTAGGACGTCGTAACGTATTTTCGTAATATGCGTGCAGATCCAAGCAGTGCGGCTTTTTGCATTTGACTGATGGTGATTTTGTCAATTTTTAACTGTTTTAAATGTAATTCCAGTGCTTTTGGAATAGCACCCAGTGTGCCAATTACCACTGGAATTACCACTGCTGGTTTGTGCCATAGTCGTTGAATTTCGATTTTTAAGTCCTGGTATCTTGCGATTTTTTCATGTTCCTTCTCGGCGACCCTGCTATCACCTGGTATTGCAATGTCTATGATTGTGACCTTATTTTTCTCAACCAGTGTGATGTCTGGTGTATTATGCGCCAGTATTTTGTCCGTTTGTATATGGAAATCCCACAAGATCTTGACCATCTGATTTTCGGTGACTTTTTCAGGCTGATGTTCCCACCAGTTTGTTGCTGTTTTAATATTATAATTTTTGCACAAATTCCAATGGATCATTTGTGCTACTGAATTGTGCCGCAATTTATAATCAGTCTGCGCGATTTTTTTACAGCAGCTGAGTATGTGATCAACAGTTTCATCAGCTTCTTTGCAAAGTCTGCATTTGGCATCATCAGAGGATTTTTCGATTTTGGCCTTAATGGCATTTGTGCGGATAGCTTGTTCTTGCGCAGCCAGGATTAGTGACTCTGTTTCTTTCTTGAATGTACCTGTTTTTAACCATAACCAAGTTTGTTCACTGTCCACTTTATCTTTTATTTTTTCCAGAAATTGACCATGCAGTGCTTTGTTCTGCCAACTCTCCATTCTTGATTTTATCACATCTTTTCTGTATTCTTGTTTTGTCTGTTGGGCCTTCAGTAGATTTTTGTTCTTTACTTCGATTAATAGATGTTCTTGAGTGTCTTTTAAATAATCAGCCAGTGCATGTTTTTCTTCTTCAACTGTTTGCTTCACTTGTAATAATCCTCTGCCACCTGATTTTCGGGGCAGATATAGTCTATCAGTATCACCACATGGGTGTAAACTGTAGTGCATTGTCATTAGTTTCCTGGTTTTTCAGTCCAAAAGGTCCAAATCAGCTTGTGTCCAGTTAACTATGCCAGCTGTGTATCTTATAACTGGTATTGCCCAGGTATTTATGGCCTTGATTGTATTTCCACCATTTAATTTAGATTTTAAAATTTTCCTAACTCTGTTGGTGTACTCTCGCCTGACAATAGTTTTTACTTCTCCATGCTTGATGTTATCCAACTGCAGAATGCCTAAGTATTTGTAGGCTTCATTTTCTTTGCATTTAATTAGTTGGCCATTGGGCATTTCAATTCCCTCACATGCAGTGATTTTGCCCCTTTTTATGGATACAGTGGCGCATTTTTCCATGCCAAACTGCATTGAAATATCGGTGCTGAATACTCGGACTGTATTTGTCAATGATTGGATTTCTATTTCTGATTTTCCATAGAGTTTCAAATCATCCATATATAGTAAATGCGAAATTTTTTCAGCTTTTTTGGCTGTTTGGTAGCCTAATTTCATTTTTTTTTAAGATTACTGATAGTGGGATCATTGCGATGATGAAGAGAAGAGGTGAAAGTGAATCACCCTGGAAAATTCCTCGCTTGATATTAACCATTCCGTAGCTCTCATTCCCTACTGCCAACTCAGTTCTCCATTGTTTCATTGCCTTTTCAGTAAAGGATGTAATATTTTTGCTAATGCCAGTTGTTTCTAAGCATTTTATGATCCAACTATGTGGCAGTGAGTCAAATGCCTTTTTGTAATCAATCCAGACCATATTCAAGTTCGTTTTTCTGTTCTTACAATTTTATAATATCATTTTATCAATTAGAAGCTGATCTTTTGTGCCCCTGCTCCTTCTTTTGTTGCCTTTTTGCTCTACTGGCAAGATGTTGTTTGTTTCCAAATAATCCATCATGTTATCTGCAATAATGCCTGTGAGTAATTTGAAGGTTGTTGGTAAGCATGTTATTGGTCTATAGTTTTCAGGTGTTGTTCCTTTAGTTGGATCTTTCTGAATCAAGTATGTTTTTCCTGTTGTCAACCATTCATCAATTTGGCCCTTTTGTAAAATTTCATTCAGTTGCCTGGCCAATATTGCATGTAAACTGGTCAGATATTTGAGCCAGAAACCATGTAATTGGTCCTTTCCAGGTGATGTCCAATTCTTTACCTTTTTAACTCGATTTTTGATCATCTCAGTTGTTATTTCTAATACTTGCATTTGTTTGTTGCCAATGCTTTTCTCAAAGTCATGTATCCACTTTGCTTCCTTGTTGTAGTCCTTTGCATTTTCCCACAATTCTTTCCAGAATTCAACTGTGGCCTGCTTTTCTGGTTTTTCACTTTTGGTGTCACCATTCACATTAAGACTTTGATAAAAACGCCGTTGGTCTGATCGAAATTGCTGATTTTGTTTATATTGGATGATTCGTGCCTCATATATTTCAATTTTTCTAGCTGTTGCTGTTATCTGCTGTTTTACAATCTCTACAGCTTCATTGATGTTTCTTGTATCCAATCTATATCTTCTGATTAGCCGATCTATGATTTTGTTGTTTTTAAGCCGTTGCTCATGCATGTTCTTTAAGTTACTAGCATCTGCTAGTAAAAGTAAATCTTAAAGGAGAAATACTGACTAAATCTCCTTTGGCTTGCTATATTTAGTAAATGTCCCATAGAGAAAAAATTATTATTATTATTATTATTTACTTTATTCATTAAACATGAAACTCAATCAACTGAACATTCAACAATGTATCACAAATATCATTGACTGGCACTGATGGTTCATACGGGTGGCTGCCAGCATCCTCAGTATCAACCAAGTATCTTCTTAAATTGTTATTATTGTTCTTGTTGTTGTTGTTGTTTGCAATTATTATTTGCAATTATTATTATTTGACTCGATTCAAGATCTGTCTGTTCAGAAAACACAAGCATAATTCCATGGAAGTATGCTCTAAACCTTAAAAGTAATATTGATCAGCTGTCTTTGCTAAGAGCCAAGGGAAGTAGGGGACTCTTACAGATGGAAGAAAAGTTTGAATGACTACATTAAGAAAATCCGAACTGTATCCGAGATATCTTATTGAGTTCACAAATTTAATTCATTGAAAACTTTGTCGGAGGTTTGAATTTGAACTAAAGGATCATGAAGTTGAGAAGGTTTTAGAAAATGAGTAGGTTATGTTTTTATGGAACATTAAGCTCCAGACATACCTTGTTTATAACCTACCTGATATAACAGTTATTAAAAAGCTTCATTGATGTTGCTATTCTGGATAATGCTAGGATTGAGGGAAAAGCAATTTGGAAAAAAATGAAATACCCAGATTTAGATATTGAAATTGAATGGTCATAGAAAAAGAAATCTGCTTCATACCAATCAGGAGCCCTTGGAGCAATGCCTAAAGGACTCTCTCAATATTTGGAAATTTTGAATTTATCAAACTTGAGCACCGCCTGGGAATCGCCTATATATCATCAGATGCTGCCTTAATAATTCTTAGGTCATTGGTTAGGACTTGAATTACCAAGCTTCATAAATCATAGATTGTAATTGTAATTGTAGATTACCTATATTATTAACACTACTAGTAATAGGCACCTGTTCTGACCTCCCTCGTTCCACACCAAAGCACACTCTGAGCCAAAGATAAAATACGGCATTTAATTAACGGACAGACAGGTCCTTGGCAGCAAACCAGCACAGACAAGCTGGGCAGCAATCCAGCACAGATAAGTCCTGGCAGCAATCCAGCCTGCCAAGCTCACAAAAATGTTCTCCAACATTCGTTCCTGTGTTGACTTCTGCAAGAGGGGCGTGTGCACAAGCAGTCTTTTTATAGTCTGGAGAGGAGCCTAATGACCACCATCTGAGTGCAATTACCTCCTGTAACTGCACAACTGTTCCTTACGCCTATTAGCTCTTTGGTGCCGGGCATCCAGGAACAACTCACTGCTGACCTCAGGCTCACACTCCCTTGTCTCCTCCCCACTAGTCCAAGGCTCAGGCGCCTCCTGGTGGCCAACCAGCCTCTCTGTGCCCTGCTCAGAGTCGGAACCCTGTCCAGGGTTCTCCACATCCTCCAGAGCCGACTCATAGGGCCCCTCGCTGTTGGAGTCTGGTGGCAGCTCCAACAGCTCCTGCTGGGCCACAATAGGCACCTTGGGTCCAATTCCAAAACTTCTAGTGCACCACTTGAAAATCATTGGCATTGACAAAATGACCATCAGTTAATTGCAAAATGCAACTTAACTTGGAACAATTTGCATCCTGCAACAATATCTTTAGCATCATCAAACAACAACATCTGCCTATCCCAGATCCTTGGAAATGAGTTGATAGGTGGACAAAAATGCCAAATCCAGTCTAAATATCTGGGTCGCTGTGCAACCAAGCATGAAAAATGACCTCTGGCATTTGCTCAAACACCATTAAAGCTTGCTAGAACACTATCTATATAACTTGTTCCCTGTAACCAAGGATGGTTAACATAATCCTTACTGGTGGGAATAATGTATAGTAGAGTGTGGTTGCTGCTGAGAAGGCCTGTTGTCTATTTCACGATCAACTTATTTCCCAAGAAGGAAAAAGGGTGCAGTGGCTTGTGTGGTTAGGACACTGGGTCAGAGGTGGAATTCACTTACCTTCCCTACTGGTCCGCAAATGTGAGCGCACATGTGCTCATCCGCCATGTGCACATTCTTCTGTGCATATGCAGTGCTCGCGCATTATGTTGGGGCATGTGGGCAGAGCCTCCCGCAGCCACCACTACCTGTTCGCCCAAACCGGAGAGAACCGGCTGAATACCACCTCTGCACTGGGTTGGGAAACAGTAAGCCTGCATTCAAGACCCAAGTGCTGCTGCTTAACGGGGCAAGCTTCCATCATCCAGCTCCTTACAATACATAGCTAGGTACCACTTTGGTGGATACATTAACAGGGGCATGAAAGCAATCCGCAACCAGGCATTCCCTGGGTAATGTCAGTGGCTAATCCTTTCAACCTGGTGCTTCCTTGGTGCTTCCAACATGAATGCATGCATGCAAGGAGAAAATACCTTTATATAGGCCTTTTCTAGAGGTCCGTACCAGAGGAGCAGACTCTAACTGACCCCCTACTTTCTTCTGCCTCTTGCCTCCTGGCCTCTTCATCAGCATGCTGATGACTGAGGGTAGGTAGACTAAATCTTGTTTCCCTCAGCTAAGAAGTCAAGCAGTTGATGTTATCTGCCTCTTCACCTTTGAGGCTGTGAGGTTTTTAATACTTTTCAACCTTCGGGTGGCCATTTGGACTTTTAAAGACCAGATTTGGCAGATCAAAGTTTTCACATCAAATGGAAACTATAGGATTCTGTACAAAGAAACAACTGGTCTAGATATTGAATTTGAAGTGATTTGCCACAATAACTGACATTCATAGGAGAATTGAGGAGAGCACAATAGGTTGCATTGGTGCATTAAGCTCTCTCTGCAAAGAGATAAGATGACTAGGGGCCTACTAATAGTACCCTAACAAACAAACAAACAAACACACACACACACACAAACACACACACACACCATTTCAATATGTTTCTCTGTCTAAAATTGGTCCTGGACTTCATAAAATCCATATCAGAAGGAGAAAGAGCTCTTCCAGCCGAGGTGGCGCAGTGGGTAGAGTGCAGTACTGCAGGCCACTTCAGCTGACTGCTAGTTCAGCAGTTCAGCGGTTCAAATCTCACCGGCTCAGGGTTGACTCAGCCTTCCATCCTTCCGAGGTGGGTAAAATGAGGACCCAGACTGTGGGGGCGATATGCTGACTCTGTAAACCACTTAGAGAGGGCTGAAAGCCCTATGAAGCGGTATATAAGTCTAACTGCTATTGCTATTGCTTCCAGACAGGAAGCTTTTTACACCTCCTTCTACCCCACAAAGACCAATGGGAATAATTTCCTACTGGAAAAATGTTCCAAAATAAAGATCTGTGAGTTCCCCACATGGGCCAGACTCTATCCAGATTCAAGATTCCCAATTCTATTTCCAAGCATTTTTTGATCTAACAAATATGAATGCAAGCTTAGATAAATTAACATAAATAGGAAAAGAACACTGTAACATTTCCCTCACATAAATAATTCTGAATTATTACTTGCAAACACATATTTCCAGGTAATCAAACATAACCAGCTCCCAGGATGCCACACTTTTGATGTCTGATTTATTGTGTCCCTTAATTCCAGTTATTTGGGATAGATGGCATACTTATGGCAGGCCACAGAACAAGGAGATGAAGCATTGTTAGGTTTTGAAGTTTAAATCTACTACAAAGCTTTGGTATACAAACATAACAAATATGTATACACATAAAAAGAAGACATCACTCCCAAATAAAAATGTTTTTAGATTCCCCAATTCTCTCAGGTATACTGCTATATTCAAAAGGATCCCTGCTGAAGGTTAGTTTTCTTGCAGTTATATCACTTCTGTAGTTATATCACTTCAAAGCATTATTTTTCAACCATTTGTCACATAACACATTAAGAAATTTCTCTAGCCTTTCCTAAACCATGGTATAAATACTGTTTTGGGAAACTGGAAGCCTCTCTGATGGTATAGTGAGTAGATTGATATGGAAGCTATTTTCATCTCAACTTATTAAAGGGCTTCATAAGTAATTTTCAGAATGTACATTTTAATCTTGGGGTTCTTTCGCTGTCAATTGCTCAACCGTATAGATCATCAACAAAACAGAAGGGGGAAAGTAGATTATGTGACATTATTTTGCTTACCAGATTGGCTTGAGGTGTTTTGGTGATGTGGTGGTGGTGGTGGTGGTGGTGGTGGTGGTGGTGGTGGTGGTGGTGATGATGATTTCAATTTTTTTATTTCATTTAAATTTTTTTCGCCTGTACCTTTAGTGATGTTCAGTTACAGTATATCCAGTACTATGCATATGATGCATTTCATTTGAAAACTGGAATGGACTACTGGATTTTTGTGACTTTTAATTAAATTAATTAGTTTAGCATTGAGGGGTGTGTTTCCATCATGGCAACAAGTACAGGGCATAATTTTACAATTTGCTGAGGATAACCATGTGTAGCTAAAATAATAAAGTATGGGAACAAAACATAGAACACTGAATAATTGGAGGTTAATTATCACAGTATAGTAGCTAGGCATGAGCTATGGAATGCCTGATTGGTTCTAGCTAGCAGTCAATATCCAGCAATTTTGCAGACTGTTGCACATGGCCTGGCAACATTATACATTATGAAGGACTTAAAGTCAAAGAGTAATAGGGAGATGTACAGTTGGTGTGTGCAGTCCACTAATTTGATGTGTAACAGGGAAATCAGAATCTTGCAGATCTCATTGTAAAATGGGCAGGACATAAGGACATGTTTGATGATTTTAACCTGGATTATGAGGCAAAGAAATTCTGGACAACTTCCTACACTTTCTTTGTCACACAAATGAGGAATGGGAAGTGCAGTGCAATGCAAGACCCTCATATAGTTAGAGTCTTCTAGCTGCATAAATTACTATAACATAAATTACTTAGCTTTTCCACAATGGAGGGCAGTGATGTGCAGTGAGGATTACGGTTGGTGAGGCAAGAGCATGGCAGCGGTGAGAAGCAACATCCCCGCCGCTGTGTCCAACAGGCGTCTCACGTTTATGTCCGCCATAAATGTGAGATGCCTGTCGGACACAGTGGCAGGGATGGAGGAGGTGGGGGGTGAGGCGGCAGAGTGCGGCAGCAGCGGGGACATTCTCGCTGCTGTGTCTGACAGGTGTCTCACATTTATGTCCGCCATAAACACGAGATGCCTGTCAGACACAGCGGCGGGGACAGAGGAGGCAGGGGGCAAGGTGGCAGCCGGCGAAGAAAGGGGAGAGGAGGAAGAGGAAAGGGAGAGGGGAGCAGGACGGGGCTCCCAGTGTGGAGGAGAGGAGAAAGAGAAGGGGGGAACAGCAGGCAAAAGAAAGAAAGAGCCAACCCACCAACAGAGGCAGCCCACCAAGACCCGCTTCTGCTGGTGGGCTGCCCTTCTCTTCTCAAACAAGGCTGCCCACCCTGCCTCTGCCCCTTCCCTCTCTTCTCAAACAAACTCTCTCTCAAATTGAGAGAGAGTTTGTTTGAGTGAAGTGAAGAAAGATACACACGCACACACACACACACACACACAAATTACTCACAATAAAAAATTACTTACAAATTAAATTACAATAATTTTGAATTCTTCCCCCCTCCCTCTGTCTGACCCACATACCTTTTCCATCTGTGTCACAGAGGATTTCAACTCTCCTCTTGTGCGCCATGATGAAAATGTAAAAAATGTAAAAAGAAAAAGGCAAGACCTGCTGCTGCCAGAGCAGGAGGCGAGAGAACCACGTGCCTCCTTTGCATAAGGAACTTTTCACCTTTTAACCCTTGCTTAACTCTGTTCAAGTGATTATAACGATAGTTTAAAGGAGGCACGTGGTTCTCTCGCCTGCAGTTAATCACTAAGCTGTGACTCTGGCAGCAACTACCTCTGCCTTTTTCCTTTTAATTTTTCTTTTCTTTACATCATGACAGTGGTGAGGCCCTGCCTTCCCTGCCTCCCCTGACTGCACATCCCTGATGGAGGGTATAGAGTCTTGCCAAGATCAGTTTGATACTCTGTTTGTATTATAAGCTGTTCAAAGTTTTCTGGCCTGCTTATATTCAGGGACAGGAAATGATGAATGGGGACTGTAGCAGATGATAGTTTGCCCAACAGGATTTGTTTCCTTGTGAATGGATATCCTCCAAAATTACTGAAATTAAGCCTATTTGGAGAAAAGATAGTCTTAGCCAAAATTGAATATTAACTACTAGATTTACATCTTGAAGCAGGTGCTATACCAGAGGTGGGCAATTATTTTTCTCAAGAGGTCAAATGAGAAACTAGGCCTTATCTGGAGGGCTGAACCAATAAGACCAGCATATTACTGTGAAGGTGCGTAGGCATGCATGCACACACATGTGTAAACTGGGGGGGGGGGGGCGGAATAGCAGTTGCCTTCAAAATAAAAGCAAAGCAGTGGTATTGCATGCATGGTGTACACTTCTGTCCATTTAATTTCGAATTTCTGATTGACCTCATGCAAGCCGGACCGAGACTGGTTAGCATTTTTACCAGGCCAACTTTCAGCTATAGACCAGCAAGGTAGCAGATATTTGGAGAGAATGAGTTCTAGGTGTCTATGGAGATTCTCAGTCATCCAAGTCATAATTGTACCGAAGGTGCTTTTTCAAGATGTTTCATTTCTAATCCAAGAAGCTTCTTCAGCTCTGACTGGATGGTGGGGAAATGGATGGTCTTCAAAGAAAAACATGAAATCTTTGTTGCGTATAGCTTAGCATATATTCTAGCTCTCCTTTTGATAGGAAGAATTTGAATGACAGAATTGCTCCTCTTGGTACATTGAGCAATATACCTATCAGGGACTTTCTAAAGCCAAAGGAATGGAAGGTCATCACAAAATATTTAAAAATTGAGATTTGTTCAGTCATTTATTTATTTATGCTAGGAATGTATCTTTGGTCTTCCAGCCATGATCTGAATTTTGTAGTAGTTTATTTGTAGATGTTCTTCCTTATAATATTCAGCAAGAGTCAATAGAGCCATGAAATTGTTAACAAGAGGTCAATATACATATGGAAATCAGCAGTGCAGTGCCACATATACAGGCCAGGCCTCCAAAGGGTTTAGAGACTCATTTTTAGTTGGCATTTGGAAATCCTGCTCTATGTATAGTGTATCTCATCCCTTGATCTGAGGCTGGATGCATAGAACATGGTCCCTATTGCAAATATTTGAGGCAGCCACTACCCTTAAATAGTAGCAACACTTAATTTAGGTTTATCTGCTGCCCACTTTCTTATTCCATAAGCTTCTTGATAGAGAGACTAGCATATCCAAATAGGGTTAATAATTCAAATAAACAAATAAGTAGAAAAGTGAACCTCAGTCTAGAAGAAGAAAAGTGCCAGTAACAACAATTGCCTCATTCATCCACCTATTTACACCCCAGATAATTTCTCTCATGGAACTACAGGATCTCCAATTGAAAGGTAAACATACATACAACAAAGAGCTTACCTCTTTACTCCTGCGTATACTGAAGCTCTATAGGTATACAAGAGTCCCACGGCTTTGAACTTCAACACAAAACTGCAGCTGCCACCTTTTTTGGCCTTCCCTAAATATAACTTGGAACACTCAATATTCAATTTTCAAAGCTACCCGGCTATGTCTTTAACTTAAGTAGGTAAATTAGTCTTTCTAATGAGTGTTATTCATCCCATTTTCATTTTGTGTAGTGTGAGCAAGGGTATAATGTGGGATTATTTAACATAAATAAATAGTATTGGAAAGGTTAATACGAATTTAAGTACCGTCTGGCATTAACTTTCACAATGAAAGGATGTATGTGTTTTAAAAAGAGCAGCTCTGGCTTTAGGTTTTACAGGTAAAATATATTTCATAGCTTCTTTTTTCCAGGTGTGCCAAACAATCTTAAAAATAAGAATAAACAGTTTTTAAACAGTGTGTTATTATTGCAATTAACTACTCCCCTTTTCAGAGGTTCTGTGCATCAGATTACATCTAATTGCCTCTAAACAATTTACTGGTGGGTTGCTTATAGAAAGTAAACAAATAGAGTTTAATAGCCATTTTAGTGTAAGTTTGTTTTGCTCTGCTTTTCCCCCCTAGTTTTTGTTTTTCCTTATACTGACGGGGAGAATCATTACAAATTCCTCTTAAAATCCAGCCATCTATGCTTAAGGATCAATGCTTGGTAAACTGGCGGGTATTCTACAATAAATTCTCCCATTTATAGACTTTTCCTAGACCTAGTAGCTGCTAATGTCATTGAAATTGATTATTTGTGGTGTTTTTATCACTGCTTAAAATATCTAATTGCTTTTTCTCCACGGACTTGAATTTCGTTTGCTTGTTGCTTGACAATTAATGAAGGGACAAAGCCCAAGTAATGTGACAAATCTGGGGCCTACGGAGACATTATTCTGTTGATAACCATAGACTTCATCAGAATGGATAGATTCACCATTTATTATACTGAATTTTAGTTTCAGTTGTTTTAGCTGTATGCCATGTGCCCATTTTCTTATATAAAGACCAGAGCCACTTTGGTTAAGATAGTTCTGTTCAATTTGATCAGCAGTCACCTAGCCATGTTTTCTTGCTTCATTCAAAGCTTATCCAGCTTATTTTGTGAACAGTTGAAGGGATCAATGATCAACAAAACCATGTAGCTGAATCAATTGTAAATCAGGAAATATATTGGTAAAACTGTGATGGATCCATTCTATTCCTATTAGTAACTCATATAACTGTTTGATCAGTTCAAAAGAAGGTGTTTGTTGTTGAGAGTTATCATAATATTCACACTCATTGATTGTACATAGATCAATTATTTCTCCTAAAACTAAGGTGCAATGTAAGTATTTTAGAGGAAGAATGGAATGGGAATGGTAAAATTTGGAGGTAAAAAAAGCACGGACAAAAGAAAGGTCAGGAAGTTTACAAACCAAAACATAATATATAGAAGTAGAATTAACTGAAAAGCTGGAAATCAAAACTGTTGAGAAGCCATAGAAGGTAGCTTCATTGAAACATTGAAATCCCTAGAAAAAAATGTTTAGTGTCAGTTAACTGAAGGATGCTCTGAAAGTTACATTAAATAAGAAGCATTTGATGTTTCTTAGTATATGGCTCAGATTCTGTGTTGGGAAGAATATAAGAAATGCCAAATTCTTCTTATAAGTGCCTTATCTTCTAATCATCCCTTCCAGGACACCTTCAGTAGACTTACTCAGGATCATCTCTTCTGGTGGGGTGAAATGTCAGACTTAAACTGTTTCTAACTTTTGACTCATTGGGTTTCAACACTTCCTCAGCAAAAGATGCATGCATGACCTGCTCACATCCTTGTCCTTTGAATCACTGAGTTTGTTGTGTTGAGTAGCAAATTTCAAAGGGGCTTCTGTGAAATGTTAGTGAAGACTCCATGTGATCAGAAAAAATGTGGGCCTTTCCCCACTGCTGAGTTAAAGAAGTGCTTATTATACATCCTTGAGTCAACACAAGATTATGCTACCATGAAATTTGCTGCCCATATTGTCACTTTCTGAACATGTTTGTGTTTTGTCTGTTTTGAATCATCAACAATTGGTAGTGTCCTTTATTACACACCTGCAGAGTGAAGGAACTTGCTCTTGTTTCATTCTTAATTTCAAAGTGAGGGTAGCTCAATCTTTCTCAGTCTTCTCTGTGATACAGTCCAGAACATGGGTCTCCAACCTTGGCAACTTTAAGACTTGTGGACTTCAACTCAGCCAGCTCAGCTGGAAATCCTTGCTCACTGTTGCCAGATTACTTCATTCTCTATCTGACTTACTCCCATATTTTACTCCCTACGTATACTTACCTCCATCTTTGCTGTTGTTTTCTAGTTCACTGACTCATCACCTCACTCTCTTCCCCTCCTTTTTTTTTAACCCCTTATTCTTTCCCTTCTCCTCTCTTCCCTGATTTGAATTTCCTTGTCCTTGCAAATGGCTACTGACTGGCTCTGTTGAAATGAAGGGATTATCAGGAGGACACAGCAGGGAAACATTTATACTGTAGTTAGGTTGATGGGGAAAAGCCATATATCTTAAATCTTAAAGGAGATTCTAACCTAACTTCAGCAAAACCTTAGAAGGGGGTAAAAAAGATCTAGAATCTCTAGATCTAGATCTAGAGAAAAAAAGAGAGTGCCACCCAACAGAGAAAGGAAAGGCTAAAGAGAAAGAGATGTGAAAGAAGGAAAGACATAGTTAAGGCTGAACTATGAAGAAAAAGTTACAAGGTGAGACACTAAGGTCGGGATTCAGCAGCTAGAAATCAACCATCCAATCCCCTGCAAAATTAAAAGAATAATGGAATAAAGAAAAATGCTAATTCTTGACAATGCTAAGCCTTATCCTCTACCTATAACCCGTAATCTTATAAATCACCTTTAGAATTACTATTAATTCTTGTTCATAAATTAATGGCTCCATTTATAGTCTAATAGCTTTTTGTATGATTTGTATTTAGGTTACAACAGCCATCTATATTGTGTCTGGTGTCACTAATTTTAAATGATTTTTTTTTTACACAGAGATACAGATGTATAGAAACCACCAGGCAATTACTAAAATAGCTTCCAGATCTCCTTAAGCATAAATAAGTCTCCAATTTTTCTGTCCACCCAGAGCGATTGGGCAGAGTGGGTGTCCTCCAGGTCCCTTCAATTAAATGTTGTCATCTTACAGAACCAAGGAAATGTGCCTTGTCTGATGCGAACCTTGTCCTCTGGATCAGCAGCCCCCAGAGATGCAAATGGCACCCAGCCTTCAACTGTTCCAGAGGTTTCCTAAAACCTGGCTTTGATCCCAGGCCTGGGATTTGGGTGGAATCTCTGGCAATTTTCTTTTTCTGGATCTTATTTATGTGGTTTTGCCTGGGTGGTCAGGTTCTTTTTTAAATTACGTACTTTTAAAAATTATGCATTCTTCTAAATATTGTAAAAGCTACCAGAATCTTTTTGGAGTCAGGCAGTCTAAACTCCTATAAATGAAATCAAATAAATAATAGTAAAAAGATTAACTGGTGACATTTCTTTTTAATCTTTGACAGTTCTTATTAAGCGCATATATGATGAACTGCTTGCATGGTTTTTTAAATAATAAATTGATTGAACTTTATAATTAAAAAAATAAGAATTAGTACATACTAAAAATTAAAAGAATAAAAAGAAAAAATATAAAATACAGGAAAAAGGGGGAATAAAAATAAAAAGGGGAAAACAATGTAGTAAAGAAAAAATGTATAAAGAAGTAAATTCCTCTTTAAAACAAGTATAAACAACATTAGTAACTTATCACTTTACTTTAAAATACAAAAAGTAATCTTTTCTTCCCATATCTCATCTCTTATTATAAAGAAACCTTTAAAGCCACATCTTCCCTTTACCTTTAACAATCTTGTTTCTTAATCCCATCAAATAATATCCTAGGTCTTCATTTTCCCCCCTCATTTCTCTTTTTTTGTCCTTTCTCATAAATTCTTCCAAACTTTAACAAATATATTTTGTAAATTCCATATAAAAAGTCATCTAGTTTACCCTTTTAGTTTGTTAAGACATCAGCTGGTTTCATTTGTATCTCCAGTATACAATATGTACTGGTATAAGGTATATTGGTATACTGAAAAAGAGTCAGGTTATGTTTAATAAATTCACCAAAGAAAGATGTTTTATACAGTATATCTGGAGAAGAACTGGACATAGTACATCACTACATATACTGTACCTTAGCCAATGGATCTCAATGGATTCATTGATACAATACAATAAAGGAAATTGAATGGCATGTTAAATGTGGTTGGCAGGCATTGAGAAGTTAAGCATAACTTTCAAGAACAACCTCCCCTATACCTGAAGAGAAATTTTTCAATCAGTGGGTACAACCTGTTCTAACATATGTGGGTAAAACATGGACACTAACCTCACAATTAATACAAAAACTACAAAAGAAGAGCCATGGAAAGATTCACGCTTGGCATTACAAGACAAGATAGAAAGACCTGCATGTGGATTAAAGAACAAATGAAATTATACAATGCCATCAAAAGAGTAAAAGAATGGAAACGGAAATGAGCTGGTCACAGAGCAAGAACTGATGGCAGGTGGACCAAGGCAGTTATAGAATGGATTCCACTTGATAAAAAGCGTCCATGAAAAAGATCTAAAACAAGGTGAGATCAGCAAGTATTGGAGGCCCAATTGGCCAAAGAAAGCTTAAAACTGTATTGCTTCAAAACATATGGAAGAGGCCTTCATCCTGCATTGGATATACAATGGCTAAATGAGGATGATGAAAAAGGATATGCCAGTATATCCTTCCACCTCATTCTTGTAGCCCTTTAAATCCACTTTCAAACCAGTTTCAATCCTATCTGGTAAATCAACTCTTCTTCTATATAATCTTTTAAAAGTAGTCAATTTATAGTGGCAGATATTCTTAAAATTCTGGATCCCTTGTTCACAAATATTCTTCCATATGTCCAACGTTAAAATGTTTTGCTCTATTTTGTAGTAGTAGGTCAAATTTAAATGTTCTTCTCCTTTAATTATAATTTTTAGTTCCTTTTGGTTCCCTCTAGTGTCCAACCTTCAAAATCCAATCTTACCATTTATTTTTAAAGTATTCAAAACGACAGCATTTTCCTATGGGGAGGTTTCTTCTAATTCATTTCAAAATCTTATTTCAAATCCATCTGGACCCTTAGTCTGTTTGTAACTTTTTACAATCACATTCTAATCATCATTTTGTTGTTTATTTAAAAAAAAGTTCTTAAATTTATCTTTAAAACTTCTTTTCCTAAGGATTAAAGGAAACTCACCTGGTGTAATAAAAGTCGTCAATTTGAAGGTTCCTATGGGTCTGGTGCAGAGGTAGGTTCCTACCGGTTTGCCCCAGTTCGGTGGAACTGGTAGTGGAAATGGTGCCTAAGTCTCCAAACTGCTAGGGAAGGGACACTCGCTACGCCCCCGAACTGGTTCCCTGGTGGCCACAACATCTTTTTTTGAGCTTTTAAAATAATCTGCACATGCGCAGACCTATTTAGCAAAATCACACACACACACCAAACCGGCAGTAATACTGGCAGAAACCCACCCCTGGTCTGGTAGCCTAGTGGTGGAGCTCTCATCAGGAGAGGCGGATATTTCTCTCTCTGGACACATTGAGAATGTATATGCTGAATATAACTCCACATTGGTGACTGGAAGGGCATCCAGCCAGTAAACAGTCAGCTCCATTCAGTTGCCCAGACTCCACCCCGCAAGGGATTATGGGGTCATTAAAAGAAGACGATTCTGAAGGTTCCTAGTATCTGAAAAGCTGTTAAAAAGCAACTTCCAAAAGGGTTTAAGAAAGGAAGTATATGAACCTTATGTCCTGAAAAAGGCTAACTGCAGTTGAAGTTGACTATTCCCTCATCTTCCAGAGCACCTAGAGGAGACAGCTGTTTGGCAGTCTCCTTATGAGGAGCATCTGTCTGGAGCACTTGTGGGCAATCCCAAGTCCTCTCCTTGTTCAGCTCAGCCAAAAAATGTCTCATCTTGAAATGCATTGGTTGACGTTACAAACATACATTTGTCTCTGTCCCCAGCTGATGTTACAGCTTCCCATGTGGAATACATATGTGGAATCATAGTTCTTCCAGCAGAATATAGATATCCAAGTCCCAAAATGGGTAACTCTAAGAATCTAATTTTGGCTTATTTATCTAATTTACTCCACTCTGTAAATTTGCAAATCTTCAACTGCCACTGAAACGGACATCTTGCCCAATGAGTGAATCAAAAACCGGAGGGGAGCTGAATCCGAATTGAAAAATACTGTTCAATTTCTTACACTTGAGCTTGAACCTGAAAAGTACAGCCTCCCCGGATAAACAATATTATACATTAACAATGCACTTAAAGGGCAGCCTTTAAGCACAGGACCATAACTGTATGCTCGTGAGTGTGTAGGGTTATTTTGTTTCAAAAGTGAACCGTGCATGTATGCCCAGATCAAAATAAATGAAGTTCTATAATGTTGGAGTGAGGGAGGGAAGAGGGAGCAGTTTCCTCTTCATGAAAGCATGATAAATAATTAATCAATGCAGCCATGTGGCAGTTTGAAATGCAAATGTGATGGCTGAAGGTACAGTGCTTGCCATCAAGAAGAAAATGATGTGACTGAAATATGCAACCTGTTCTACCTGCTGATTGGAAAAAACTTGGACATGGGGATGAAACAGAGCCAACCAAGAGCCTAAATGGCCACCCCTAATAGCTCCCTTTCACCTGCCATTTGCTTTCATATCCTGCCCCAAAACAATTCTTGGTTTAAAAAATGATGAAAGGAGAACTTACTATATGATGGAAAAAGAACACAACCTGACAAAAATTTTCCTCCAGGTTGCAAGCTGCTGGAGAAAAGTCTCTCTTTAAAGTCTCTTTTCCTTTCCTTTCCTTTCCTTTCCTTTCCTTTTGTCTTTCATTATTATTAATTTGCACCCTTTTCTTTGGTATCTAATTCTCTAGAGTCATTCCTACAATTTTTATTTTCTTTTATTTAGTTTGTCAAACATGTACAAAATAACAGATATAAGTATAAACATTGACATGAACAATGGAAATGAACACAAGTAAATGTGGACAGTAGGACAGGGACGGTAGGCATGCTGGTGCGCTTATGATTGCCTCCTTTTACGGATCACTTAGGAATGGGGTGAGATCCACAGTAGACAGTTTAAGGTCAAAGCTGTGGGGGTTAGAAAGTGTAACAACGGATTCAGGTAGAGCATTCCAAGTGTTGACCACTCTGTTGCTATAGTCTCATGACTCAGAAAGTGACAACATCAACTTGCAAAAGAACAAAGGAACAAAAAAGTGAATCAATAGTTTCATGACTCAGGAAGTGACAACATCAACTTGCAAAAGAACAAAGGAAGGAGGATGGCAACATGTGTGCACGTATTTAAGCAAGGAAGACGTATTTTTTTTACTTATCTAACTTAGCTACCAGTAAGGATCTTCTTATGCAGCAGGTAAGAAAGGGGAATTGAGCTAGTAAAGCATTGATCTGCACTGCAGAGACATCAAATATAAAGCTTAGATCTTCCACACTACAGTTTGCTTGGAAGACTCCATTGGAGTAGGGAAGACAATCTCAAGGTAGGCTGAAAGGGAGGACCCTGAGTCAATGTGTTCTCCAGAGGCTTCTGAAGCTGATTGAGTCAAGGTGGCGCCAGTGGTTAAATGCAGCACTGCAGGCTACTGCTAGATCAGCAGGTCAGAGGTTCAAATCTCACTGGCTCAGGGTTGACTCAGCCTTCCATCCTTCCGAGGTGGGTAAAATGAGGACCCAGATTGTTGGGGGCAATATGCTGACTCTCTGTAAACCGCTTAGAGAGGCCTGAAAGGCCTATGAAGCGGTATATAAGTCTACTGCTATTGAGTTTTGGCAGCCTCCATTAGAAATGTTTATTGGCTACATGAGGGCAAGAATATTTAAGGGCAACCTTGGCCATTCAAAAGATTCATACGTTTATAGGAACTGACTTGTACTGCTAGTCCTTGAACATCAGAAATGTTCAGAGGCAGAGACAGTTTACAAGGCTGGCCTGATTCCTAATGTCTTCTGAATACAGTGGACATGTATGTTTCTTGGTCATCTTATAACAGGAGTGGAGAAATGGTGCCCTCCAAGTATTGCCAAATTATATTGCACAGTCTGTACCGCTAGCTATACTGAAGAGGCTTACTGGAAATGGTAGGTTAGCAACCTCTGAATGAACATGGGTTGTCTGTTGTCTGCTTGCAGTGCATGCAGTTCTAATCTATTTCAGATCAAGAATTATCAGAATAATAAAATAACTGAGTTGGAAGTGACTTTTGAGTTCTTCTAGTCCTACATCCTGTTCAAGCAGGAGATCCTATACCATTTCAGGCAAATGGCTATCCAATCTATTATTTTAAAAATCTACAGTGTTGGAGCACTCTCAATGTCTGAAGGCAAGCCATTCACTGATTAATTGTTCTAACTCTCAGGAAATTTCTCCTTATTTCTAAGTCAAACAATAGCCAGCATTGGAATTTTGGAAACTGAAGCCCATACCTCTTAGTTGACAAAGTAGACCACAAACCACTTCTTGGTAAGATAGAAAAACATGGGATAGACAGCATCATCATCATCAGATGGATTTGTAACTGGCTAGAGGACATGACCAACCACATTCAATGTGTAGTCCTTAATGGAACTACATCTACACAAGGGGAATTATGCAGTGGGGTACCCCAAGGCTCTGTTTTGGGCCCAGTACCCTTCAACATCTTCATCAATTATTTGGATGAGGGAATAGAAGGAGAACTCATCAAATTTACAGATGATATCAAATTGTCAGGAATATCCAACACTTCAGAGGATAGGCTTAAGATACAGAAGGATCTTGGCAGACTTGACCATTGAGAGCTATCTAACAAAATGAAATTCAATGTTCAAAAATGTAGGGTTCTACAGAAAAACCAAATGCACAAGTATAGTATAAGTGGTACCTGGCTCAACAGTATTAACTGTGAAAGGGATCTTGGCATCATAGTGGACAATCACTTAAATATGATCTAGCAGTGTGCTGCAGCTGCCAAAAAAGCCACCACAGTTTTAGGCCTGTATTAACAGAAGGATAAAATCAAGATCACATGAAGTGTTAATACCACTTCATAATGTCTTTGTAAGACCATACTTAGCATCCAGTTTTGGTCACCACAGTGTAAAGAAGATGTTGAGACTCTAGAAAGAGTGCAGAGAAGAGCAACAAAGATGATTAGGAGATTGGAGTCTAAAACATAAATATATATTTTATTTAAAAAAAGGTGCTACATTTATTAGAATTCAGTAGCTTGCAGTTCCAGTTTTAGTAATAATTAAAAGCAACACAACATACTAGTGGAAATATGTACTCCTGTCTATTACATTGAACATAGTTTTGAAAATAACCCACTTTCTATTTCTTAGTGGCATTAAAAATTAAAATATTGTGTTAAGTATACATTAAAATTTCCAAATATATTTCAAAATCTCGCTCCTCCATTACTCTAAAGATATTTATTTCATTGCTTCAAAATGTCTTATATTGTACGTCTCTAACTTATTTCCATCTTTAATTTCATTTGACATTAAGTAAAAATATTGTCATTTCTTATTTTTAAAAGATAATTACTAGCTTCATATCTGCACTTTGAAAGAACTTCATTTGGTTTTATCTTATGATCTTTCAATTCTTAGATAAAGGTCTTTTGGTCCATTTTATAATTAAAAACATAAATAGTTTTAATGTTTTATTGTGGAAGAATAATGTTGCTTTTGTCTAACAAGCCAGTGTAAGAACTTGGGTTTATAAAGTGACTACAAAGCAAAAGTTAAATACTTACAGTTGTAAGAAGAGGAGATGGCTGTAATGACAAGCATATTTTGCAAACTTGGGAAAGTTCTTTTGATAGATTATAGAAAGACAGTGCTACAATACACTCAAGTTGACACATCCAACAGGGAATTGCAGACAGCCATCTCAATTTCCATGACTAATCTTAACAAGCATGGTGTTTTTTATTTCTAAATGTTACTTATATTTTTCTAGTATGTTAGGGACCCTCGTATGATAATATTTCTCCTTATCTATTACTATAATAGTGGGGGAAAGCACAATCTTATTGAAACGTGTGTGTGTGTGTGTGGTTTGGGTTTGGGTTTGGGTCTTGTAAGTCTCAAGATGAGATAGCAAGATAATAATATCTAACCAACTACACATCTCATGATCAATAGCTAATGTTCTATGAAAAAAAGATATGCCCCTAATATCATTTTGAAAGCTTGATGCTAGGGAGTGTTCCATATCTCAACAAATATTTCAGCAAAGAATACCTTCCCATACCTCAGCAAAATATATATTCTCTTGTTTTAGAGTGTTCCCTACCTCAGCAAAGAAGTGTCCCATCATAAGACACAAGCCACATAGAATACTACTCAGTGAGGGGGCGTGTTTCCATTTGTCCTTCAGCTTTCCCTCTTTCTGATAAACCAAAAAGCAGAGCTTATATTGGAGGATCAAATTCGTCAAGATGAAGAAAGGGTATCAGGATATGGAATGGATGCAGAGCCTTGGCCCAGATATGAAACAAATTGGACTTGCATTGTGAGGCTCTGCCCATCATCTTGCTCATTTGGACCCGCCCTGCCCTATCCAAATGCTGAGTCTGTCAAATTTAAAGACAATAACCAAGCCTGCTCTTTATGAAGTCTTTACTTCTGAATGGCAAGGGTTTTTTTTTTAAAGAAAAGGGTAAAACTTAATGAGTTAGCCAATTTATTAAAAGGTTACAATGACAAATTATCCGATTGGTTGTTGCTTAAATCAAATGATATATACTGAGCAATCCAGTGGTGGGTTCTGGATCCCATTGCAACTGGTACGGTGCAACAGGGGCCAGCGTCCACCACAAGAATGCATGCAGCACGTACGCACACTCACGTAGCGCACACATGCGTCTTTACCTCCTGCGACATTCCGTGATGCCTCGGCGATGCTCCAGCTGCTCAGTGGAGCGTCGCGCAGACACTGTATGCTCCATGCACTGTATGCTCCATGCACATGTGCAGAAGCGCCGAAGAACTCAAATACCAGTAAGGAGCTTGGGCGGGTGGGTGGGCCCTCCGAAGCACCATACCAAAATGGTACCTGGTGCTCCCGGCAGGCATCCGAGGGTGTACTGGTCGTAACCCACCACTGGAGCAATCCTAAATTAAGTCAAACATATTGCTGAATTATACAACTTTGTTGTCAGGTGGAAAGGTGGGTTATGATTATTGTTTTGGTTTGTCACACAGTCATCCAGATGTTCAGACTGGATTTGGCATTTTTGTCCACCTATCAAGTCCTTCCCAAGGACTGAAGACAGGCAGATGTGGATGTTTGATGGGGTTAAAGATATTGACACAAGATGTAAGTTTTTCCAAATAAAGTTGTCTTTTGCAATTGATTGATGGTCATTTTTATCAATGCCAATGGTGTTCCAGTGGTGCTACAGTTGTTTTGGGAATGCACACAAGGCATCTATTAGTATTGGTACTATCTTTGCTTTCTCTTGGTACAGTCATTCTATTTCTGTTTGCAGGTCTCTATATTGTGTATTCTTCTCTAGTTCTTTCTATTCTATTCTCATTTCTCCAGATACTGTCACATCTACCATCCTGACTTTTTTTATTTTTCTTACCAACAATTGTTAAATCTTGGGTGTTATGTGGCTGTCAGTTTGAATTGAAGTCCCAGACCATTTCAGCTTCTTCATTTTCTATTACTTTGATTATTATGATTATGGTTTGTCACACAGTCAGCCAGATATTTAGACTGGATTTGGAACTTTTCTCTGCTTATTGAGTCCTCCTCAATGTATCTGGGATAGGCAGATGTGGATGTTTTATAGAGTTAAAAGGTATTGTTGCAATATATAAGCTGTTCCAATTAAAGTTGCCAATTATCATTACCTTATTATTATTTTTTCAGGGCAATCAAAGCAGAAACTCAATATTGTTAGAAGAAATAAGACAATGGATTTTTATTTCAATTTTTCTGAGTATGTATTAGAAATTAAATTGATATTCTAGATTCAACTAGGTTCAACAGTTCTTCAGGTATATTGTGTTGGGATATTTATACAAACTCCTGAACACTCTGAATTAAAGCTATGTAAAATATGTTTGCAGATATAGTTTAAAATCATGTGGCAAGAAGCATGTTTCTATCTTCTAGAGAGCAAACCACAATCTTGTTGTATTTAATAAACTCAATATTTGAACAAGAAGCATGTTTCTATCTTCTAGAGAGCAAACCACAATCTTGTTGTATTTAGTAAACTCAATATTTGGTAAAATAAAGATTATTGTATGTAGTAAATTATAGTGATTGCATGAAATTTAAATATTTGTTCTAACTTATACAGAAAGTGATTTAAGAATGGATCACAGAATCACATCTTAAATCCTTACTTTGTAATTTGCAGTAATGAAGTACTTCATTCATTAGTCACGTAATATTTTATTCCATTTTTTAATTTTATTTACTTTTAAGTATTCCATATTTTAATATTCTACCACTAGTTTGTTTTTGTTTCCTCCATTTTATTTCAATTGATTTATCAATTTGTGTGTGTGTGTGTGTGTGTGTCTGTCTGTCTGTCTGTCTGTCTGTCTGTCTGTTTGCCTAAGCCTTGCAGTCTTTTCACATAACCAAGTAAAGTACTGGTCAGCAATGTTAAAAGAGATGTTTGTTGATTAAATATCCATTTCTGCTTTCTTATGTAGGCTACTGGCATGTTCCCATCAGTCATCACACACATCAAGATTTGGCAATGATAGTAATCATTCTAGTTCTCTTGTCTTATCTATGTTTAGAAGCAAATGAATTCCAGTTAGCCATCTTAGAGATTCCTCTAAGACTTCACATCTCATCTGTTCAGAGAAAATCATATAATCTGTCTGGAAAAACAGATAGGATAAATATTTTTGTCTCTCTTAAAAGAGTGTCTTTTACTAATAAACTAGTGGAGTTTCTTCTCAGACTGAAAAGAAACTCTACCCGTTTATTAGTACCCGTCTAGACTTAAATACATATAATGCAATTAAGAAAACTTAAAAAGCCAAAGCATGTTAGTTTTTTGTGGAAATATATTAGCTAGCCATGGCGTCATGTTAACTGGAATTTTATTGCAACGCCTTAAAAACAACATGTCAGTGTAAAGATATTTGGAATAGGGAAAACTGTTCTGTTTTGATTGAAAATTATAATTCTAAATTATATTTCTATAAATACTGCATTTCACAAGTGTTATCGCATTTTTTCATTGTTATTTTGCTCTAACCCTAAGTATCAAATGACAACTTTTGGGTCCTCACACCCAACCATTTTAAGCTACTGAAAAGCCAGTTTACTGTAGTTTTGTAGTTTCCTTCCTTTTTTTCTTTCTTATATTTAATCATCATGAAGGAGGATGTTTTATTTTGCAGGGAGATTTTCATGTGTGTTGCTGCAAAACAATCCGTGTTGTCAAAAACAAGATAAAAAGAATTTCCATATTTCTCAAGGAGAAGTTCAAAGGTTTGAAACCATTTCTTTTTTAAAATGTGGTTGCTTTATTTTGACGCTTATAGAGTTTGACATGCATTTCTACCCTCACTATTATGACAACTGTATTTAATGAGTTGAAAAGATCAGTAAAATATCCTACAAGCAGGTTCACCAATGCCAACTGAAGACAAAAGAGAAGACAACATGAAGTAGAAGCGGGAAACTCCAGCTGAATAGTTCGTGTATCTGAAATATGATAAGAAACGGCTGTCCTCCATTATACATGGGCTCTTTCAAAGTATCATTTTGGTCACACAGGATTCACATCTTTTCTTGAGTCAAACTGAATGTGAGCTTATTAATCTATGTTTTCTTAGCTTCATGTCATAATAATGGGTGACTGTTACAGATGGTTTATAGCAGTTCCCCTGGAATTAAAAAAGAAAAGGGAAAGAAAAATCAGACTCCGTCTTTTTTATAAAACTAAACACCAAGACATTTCTGGATATTTATTTATTTGATTGGTTGTTCATTAGATCACAATCTCGGCTTGTATGATTTTTATAGTCTCTTATCTCACAAAAGGTTGGGAAGGTAGGGAGGTTCATCTTAGGAAATTCTGATCATCCCAAGAGATTCATAATGAAATGGGCCCATAAACTTCAACCACCCCACCTCTACCATGAAGCTTCAACCAAATTTTCTGGACTTGATGTTTTCCTCTAGCCAGCATAGTCTTTGCAAGATATAGTCGTGCAAATTCTGAAGTTGGGGGAGTTTTCTTTAGTCAGTGCCCCATGGCACTTTCATTTTTCTCATTCCCATGGTTATATGTGGACTTCAACTTCCAGAATTCCCCAGCCAGCTATGCTGTCTGGAGAATTCTGGAAGTTGAAGTCCCCATATCTTCAAGTTGCCATGGTTGAGAAACACTGGTTTAGAAAGTCTGAAACTATCCAATGCATATTGGCTACTACATTGTGAAATTAAGGCCACTCCTGTTAATTACAAGCAATACTAATAACTGGAACTAAATCAAACAAGTCACTGTCAGACACAGATTAATGGAATGTTACTAGAGAAGATGCAGTTAGTTAAATGATCTCTGTGCCACTGTTGCCATTTGGTCTTGAATGAAAGAGACCCTTCAAAAAACAATGCACTTCTATTGAGAATCAGAGAGCCATTCAATGTTTTTACCTGGGAACCAGTGGTGGATTCAATTTTTTTTACTACTGGTTCTATGGGCGTGGCTTGGTAGGCATAGCATGGCTTGGTGGGCATGGCAGGGGAAGAATACTGTAAAATCTCCATTCCCTTCCCACTCCAGGGGAAGATTATTGCAAAATCCCCATTTTCTCCCAATCAGCTGGGACTCGGGAGGCAGAGAATAGATGATGGCAGGGCCATTCAGAGGTGGAATTTACTGGTTCTCCAAACTACTCAAAGTTTCTGCTACCGGTTCTTCAGAACTGGTCAGAAGCTGCTGAATACCATCTCTGCTGGGAGCTACCAATAAAGTGACCAGTGTTTGGTCACTTTATTGCCCTTTATTCAGTCTGTCACAATGCTTTGATATAAGTCTAGCCCTGGAGAGAAATCCAGTTATGACAGGGGAAAAATACAACCAAGTGCCATTAACATATTAGTGCCCACTATTATTCAAACAACAGTTAACATCATTCAGTGGCTTCAAATACATGCTAAAGAGTGATTAAGTCTAATCTTTCAGAACTCTAGAGTCAGAAAGGGTAGGTCTGAACCCAAATGTAGTGGATCCAGGCAGTCTATATTATGTAACAACAGATAGCAATAGCACTTAAACTTGTACACCGCTTCACAGTGTTTTACAGTCCTCTCTAAGCAGTTTACAGAGTCAGCATATTGCTCTCAATAATCCGGGTCCTCATTTTACCGACGTCAGAAAGATGGAGAGCTGAGTTAACCTTGAACCGGTGAGAATTGAACTATTAAACTCTAGGCAGCTGGAAGGCAGCAGAAGTAGCCTGCAGTACTGCATGCTAACCACTGTGCCATTACGGCAAATGAAGCTGCTTATCTATTATCTTGTCACAATGGAGAGACAGTTAATTCTATCCGCTTCTGCAAGCTGGCCTGCTTCAGGGACACGGATTTTGATGATGAATATTATTTTTTTATTGTTATTGGCTCATAGTCAACATATAGAGAGCTAGTCGGGGTACACAACTATTCTCATAATTCCTGGGCTGCATGGAAAATTACTCTTATTTAGGGATATGAATAGTTAAATCATCAATTCGTCTGAAGCATACAGTTACGTAAGAGCTCATCAATGCATTTTCATCAGCATTATAAATTCCATCTGAGTAGGCATGGGAAGCATATCCCCCTTTTTCTAAAATCAAAGCTGCGCCTTCAGATGTTCTCTGGTGACTTCTAGTTTCTCATCTCTTTGTACAAGAGATCTAAGTCTATCATTCCCTCTCATGTCTCCATATGGTACAGTTTCCCAGAAATTTTTCCTTCGGTCATGAAATGACGGCAAAAATAGATTGTCATGCTGGACAATTACAATTTACTCTGGGGGGAGTCAAACTCCTCTGGGTGTCTTGAAGCCTTACTATAAGTTATATTTACTTAATTTATGCCTCTACTGACAAATAATTAGGTCAGCAATTAATTTTAAAATGCAAATGGACTGCATGCTTTCATCTTTTGAGAAGCATGTACCCTTTGTCTTTCATTCATTCTTGCATTAAAGTCTTAATGGGTTTAGTTTAGTCAAGGAAGAAAATTATACTTTCTAAGGCTTTGTTTACTTGATTGAGTTGGACTTTTTAAAATTAAATATTGACAGAAAATGTTTGTTCAGATCATGTGAACTAGAATTTAATGAAATAAAAGAACATAACCCTGTAGGGCTGTTAAATTTGATTTTTTTTAAGAAACTTATTTTGCTTGTAAAATATTTATTGACTTTGATTGGTCAGATATATGTACACAACACAATTCTTGCAGCAGAGTGTCTGCCAATTTTTTGAACAGTTTTTCTAAAAATAAAATGAGAGATGTTCAGTATAAAAAATCCCATTAGATAGAACTATTGCCTACCATAGTTTTTGTGGCTTTATAATATCCAATACTCTAATATGAAAGTGTAACATCTACACATATGGACTAAACTAAATAATATAATGTGATAAAATTAAGTAGATGTGCAATAACATTATTTAAATTATTATAAAATCATTGTATAATATTCTCTTCCCTTCTACAGCAATACAAATTGCTTGTTTGCAAAAGTGACAACTTTGCCTTGTTAGGGACAAGTTAGACCAGGCCTAAAATTGGCATAGAGATGCTCCTACCAGCAACAGTTTCATGACTCTAAAGTGGCACTTAAATTTAATAAATAATCTGTTCACGAAAATGTGAAGCCGCAGCTACCAGTTATTTATCAAGTGTTAGCCTTCATATGCAACAAAGTTTTTCCCAAGAACCTATTATTATTATAGTTCTTCACAAAGTCAGCCAGATGTTTATATTGGATTTGGCATTTTTATCCACATATCAAGTTCTTCCCAAGGACCTGGGATAGGCAGATGTGGTTGTTTGATGGTGTTAAAGATTTAGTTGCAGGATATAAGCTGTTCCAAGTAAAGCTGCCTTTTGCAATTGACTGATGATGTCAATGCCAATGGTATTCAAGTGATGCTCCAGATGTTTTGGAATTGCATCCAACGCGCCTATTACTTTTGATACTATCTTTGTTTCTTTGGAAAGACTTGATAGGTGGCTAAAATGCCAGATCCATTCTAAACATCTAGCTGACTATGCAACCAACCATGTAATTTGCAAGTGTTCATTTAGAAAGAAAACTGGTGTTTGGCTGAAACAAAGTCAAAGAAACATTTGGATCTGCAATCTCAGTAGCACAATGAAAATCTGAAATGAAAAAGTCCCACTACCATTGGTAAAGTAAACAAAAATATTTCCATTCAGTCAGTCCTTGAATGAAACCTGAGTGGAAAGTACAAATGCAGTAAATCTGTATTCCACAAAACTGATTGGCTGGTTCCATTGCCATCTCAGAAAGTAGGGCCAACCATTCTGGGCTTGAAAAAAAATCTGATGCATCATATGACAGCAGGATAATATAGACACAGCCCTGACTCTCTGCTGCCACCTAGTGGTGTTCTAAATATTTGCATCCCAGATCTTGTCTCCTTTTACCCTATAGATATATGAACCTTGCTGTGGTCAGTAATCAATCAAGTAAAAATAATCACAGTTGTAAACAGAACTTACTAATTTCATTCAAATCTCTCTCTCTCTCTCTCCCTCCCTCCCCCCCCTCTCTCTCTCTCTCTCTCTCTCTCTCTGTGTACATACGTACATACATACATACAACTTGCATATATGCATAGACACATTGGAAAATGGAACAAACAAGAAATTAACGCACTCTTTGTTCTAAAAACAAAATTGAAGACATTGTGTGAGATATTGGCTGGAGAAGGGAGGGAGGGAGGGATTCACTTTCCATTAGCCAGTAAAAGTTGAACAGGGAGAAAAAAGTTTTCTTAATTGGTTCCATTTTTTTCCCTTCTCTGCTACCTACAGAAATGGCAAAAGGGGAATAAAGTTGATTTCTTCCTTCTTTAAGTCAAAGCAGCATTCAAGTATCCAGATTTGGATCAGCTGGAGACACCAAAGAGAGATACGTTCTCAAGTCCATCAACCTCTTGGTTCTTCTTTGGATTCATTTTATTTGCTCTAAGACACAGAAAGAAAGGAATATAAAGTATGCAAAAATATGCAAAACAAGGAAAACAAAACAAACAAACAAAAAAGAAAATGTTGTATTATAGGTATAGAAAACGTATTGGAGTTTTTTTAAGCACAGTCTTAAAGCTTGACCCTACAGAATAATATTGATCCATCTTTCCATTCCATCAGCAGTCAGTTCAAAAGTAGAGAGTGAACACATACAATATTATAAAGCTAAGTTATAGGTTCAAGGAAACATTTTCTTTTCACTGTTATAAGAATAACTTCTTTTGCTATGCCTGGTAGATTCACAGTTCCTGTTCAATGGTAGATACCAATATTTGGTACATCATTCAGGATTGTACTTACATAGTTAAACTATAGCCTTTTTTCCAAACAACAACGGGGCCTTTGGCACAATCTCTGGGTTTGAATTTAATTGCAGAAAGCAGGCAGCTTGGAATGTGATAAAACAGGAAGGTTTGGAAGAGCACTTGGTTTTCCATTTCTTCCCAGAAGAAACAGATGATGATGATGACAGAAAGACAGGGCAAAATGCAGCATCTTGGCTTTATAACTTTGCTTTGGAAATTCTCTGTAGGCTTTAGTAGCAAAGAGATCCCAAAATGCTTCCATAATTACAGCTTGCTTGCTTGCTTATTTGTTTGTTTGTTTCTTTGTTTGTTTGCCTTCAAATAAGCATTAACTCCTGTCAACTGCCTTGGACTGTAGTTTTCTTGGCAAGATTTTTTAAAGAAGTTGTTTGCTATTGTCTGCTTCCTAGGGCTGAGAAAGAATGGCTGGTCCAAAGTCAAATAATGAAACTCATCCCTTCTCCCAAAGGACAGTAAAAGTTTACAGTCCCAGAAACATGAAAGGAGATTCATTCATTCATTCCTCACCCAGTTTACTCATACCCATCAATGCTGACATTTGAAGTGCCAGGCTAATTGATCACTCACTGGTGTTTTTAAGAACGCGCCAATGTCCAGAGGCAATCTCACTCCACCCAGGCCCTTAGTCTACAGAAATGTGAGTTTATAGGGCAGGGATCAGGAAGCAACATTTGGGAAGTATAAGTATTACAGGCAAGCAAGAGAGCTATCAATCGATTGCCAGAACCACAAGCTACACTAAGCAGCCCATTGGAGTGTGATTCCTGCCTGGAGCTTAGTTAGAGCTTGACCTGAGTTTGGTAGCAACCAGAAGAACAACTACACTTAGGCAGTGCAAGAACTTTTGAAGGGAAGCAAAGATTGGGTACCACTTTACAAATTTTAAGACTTGTATTTATTATAATAGCAATAGCAATAGCACTTAGATTTATGTATCACTTCACAGTGCTTTACAGCCCTTTCTAAGTGGTTTGTAATGGCAGCATATTGCCCGCAACAATTGGGATCCTCATTTTATCAACCTCGGAAGGATGGAAGGTGAGTCAACCTTGAGCCACTCAGAATTGAACTCCTGAAGTGAGCAGTTAGTTAGGCTTGCAGTACTGCATTCTAACCACTGTACCATCACAGCTCTTATAAGGACTAACCATCAAAGACTTATGTGGATACACAAGCTTAGTTGGGTAGAGTTAATGGGACAATAGGAAAGTGTTGTGCTACAATAAAGTATTTTGTACAGTTATCTGCTCTATTGTGGTATATGCAGTCCTTGGAAAATAAAGAACCCTCATAGTAACCCCGACAGCTTTGTGCCTGAGTTGTTTCTAGCATGGGTCTCTAACCATATTAAACTGGCTGCATAGCACCATATGGACTCTTTTCATTTCTATTCCTTCTATTGCTCTTGAATATGATATTATTGTTAAAAATATTTTGGAAATTTCTTTCTCAATGCTTACAGCAGAGTCAAATAAGGAATAATGAACTATTTCCTCACTGGGAAGATAAATAAACAAGGGTTAAACTAGATGTGACATTAATTGCATTACTGTAATTACTGTGCTTAGTTTTCCAAAGCTGTTTTTGTTTGGAAAGGAAAGCTTCTATTTCCACCGAAGGCTTTATAGCAAGGATATCAAACTCAAGGCCCGTGGGCCAGATCTGGCCCTCAGGCTGCTTAGATCTATCTGACAGGGCCACCCTGGAAACAGCGAAGGACTGGACCGCGGTGCCTCTGCCAGCAAAAACGGAGCTCGGGAGGGCTGCAGGCAGCCCTCCTGAGCTCTTTTTTTGCTGCCAGGGGGTTGCAGGAGGCTGTCGCAGCCCAAAACAGAGCTGGGGAGCCTGTTTTTTGCTAGCAGAGCGCTCAGGCCACCACAGGTGCCACCAATATGAGTGACATTGAGCTGGTCATGCTGCCCCCCCCCCCCCGGACATGTCCCACCCCCAAGGTCAAACAAAATCCTGATGCAGCCCTCAATGAAATTGAGTTTGACACTCCTGCTTTATAGGGAGATTTTGACTTTTGGTTTCTCCTTCAGGAGGCATGGTTTTTCTAGTGCTAAAAGCACAGAAAGTGGAAACTCGACTGAACTAGAATTCAGTCACTTAAGCCAACATGAATTATCTATAGATGGGAAGCATTATGATGCCCTCGGAATTATGGGAAGTAAAATATAGCATATTTGAAAGATGTCAGGGTAGGGAATTATAGTGGATAACAAAACCTCTCTAGTACTCTTTCCTTACTTTGTGTTACATTCACTTATGACTATTTATAATTGGAATAATGGTGAGGATAAACACTTACTCCTTACTTTTTGTCTATCCAATTCAGACTTTTAACAATGAAATTAAGAAGCTTTTTAAAATCAATAAAAATGAATCTAATATATTTGCAAAATGAAATCTTTGTGTGATTCTCAGGTATATCTCTCCACTGTTGATCGGTTTAATCATATCAAGAATTAGTAGAATAGATGGTTTCCTAAAGAAAAACTGGATAGGTTTTCTAAAGACCATGGTACTGTTGTTCTGAAAATGCATTCATAGAAAGAGCTGACAAAGGGAGCAATAAATATTTTCTTTGTCGCATGAATTATTCAAAAAGGTGTCAGTGAAAAGTCAGAGTTATGTTTTTAATTCTTTTTTTTTTCAAACCAGAATCACTTAGTGCTTTTGAAATCAAAACTTCATATATTCATTGGTGTTGTAAGTGGGTTCTGCCATTATGACAGTCTGGGCTGCTTTTCATATTTTCAGGGATATAATCAAATCAATTCAGTTGAGTTCTTGCAATGTCTTCTATTTCTGTAAGGAAGAGACAGAGGCCTAGCAAATTCAGGCTGAGAACTCATGATTTTCAACCATAAACCCAGGCAGCTGACCTCCATACTCCTGCTTCCCCTTATCTGCATTCTCACCATATGACCCCTGATTTCCTGACCACTCTCATTCCAAGGGCCAGCTGTTTTCTCTACAACCATATCTACCGTTGGCCTAGACATGCGATTGCAACTTGGGAACAAATCTCATCCAGTTTCCCAATAGGCAAAATTCAGGTTGAGAATCAGTCAAGATCGAGAAGGATGACCCAGTATGGAACCTTTGGTTATCTAATTTAGATGATACTCTTGCATAAACTCTAGCCTGTGTTTTTATGGCTTGCTGGTGCTCAAAAGGTAACTAGATTCCATCATAATTTTTTCCAAGGTGTCAGCATTTAGAGTACCATTTTGAGAATTCTTTTTTCTTGCCATGTTGGCTTGGAATTCTGACTGATGCAAAACATCCAGAGGGTTGAAGAAAGGCCATTCTAGTGAAAAGCTCCTGAGATACCTTCAGTTGGAAGGTGGAATGGAGATAATCGCAATGTAATGAATTGTACAGATATTGTCTCTGTGATGTCCCATCATGACAGACATCATTATCTGAGGAAATGTTCTCCACAAAATACATAGATATGGGGAACACAAGTTGGTCACCATATCATGAGTCAGGTTCATCTGCCTTCAACTATACTGTTGGGATTATAATTTTCAATATGCAAAACAGAAATTTAATCCTTCATATATGGGATGAGCTTGACTGAAAAAACCATTTTGGAATATATTGAATATGAACCAGTCTTCTCCCTGAAAGATTGCCACTCAGGGTTTTGCACATAAGTTTCCACTAGGATCAATGCTTTGAGGTAGCATTAGTTTAGCAGCTGTCTGATTCTTCAGCAATAGTAGCTTGTGGAGTTGCGGATTAGCTACTCAATCTAGTGGCAATAGCTTTCCAATAGACATGTACGGAATCATTGATTAGTTTGTCCTCTCCTTGTTTGCATTGGAACGCTGTTCAATTTACACCAATTAAAGAATGCTTGGTTTGTGTATTGAAGAATAATTAAGGGACTGAATTCCCTATAGGCTGCTAAAATGACATCTGACTGGAATGGTGATTACAGCATGAAGGCAACATTAGTATTTAAATAGTTTGACTGCTATATAAAATTGTTACAGCAGCTCACCATGAAAAAGAGCATTAGTTAATTTTGCCTATAACTGAATTATTTCTATGTATTTCCCTAACCCATTTAAGCATATTTGACAAGGTTAATCTTAAAACAATTCCACAGTGATCGGTTTCAGATCCAGCTAAAAGCATCATTTTTAATAATTAGAAATATTTCACAGTTTATACACTGTATGGCTGTGTTAAATCTAAATACAGGAAAATGCCAAAGCACACTCAGATGTACAGTATGTTTCATACCAACTCATCTTTATTTTTTAATATGAGTGACTTTATACCATTATATAAAGTATCCCATGGTGATATAGTATGTGTTGGTTTTTATCTTGTAAGAAATAGTTCAAATCCATGCTGAGCTGAGACATTCATTGGATAGATCTGCTATGATAATGAAAAGAATAATCTTTTCCTACTATGAGTACCATTAGGATTTCAAGGAAGAGTTCTGGAGGCTCCACCAGAAGAATGAACAAGAAGGTCCAGGTCAGGTCTATAATGCTTGTTCATATTTAAAATGAGATCTGGGAGAGAAAGACACAGAGGTTAAGTGTATTAAAAAAACAATCAAACTAAACTACGGAATAAAGACATGGAAAAACATAAAAGATATGAATGTGACAAGTATAGAGCAGAAAATAATTTTATTATTATTTTATTTTTATTATTATTTTATTTTTATTATTATTTTTATTTTACATAGGTCATTCCAATTGCAAACAACTCTGAATGTTTCGCTTTTCATATCAGCAAAAGCGAATAGATGGTCAACCATATGACAAGCAACAATGCCTGAATGGTAGATCAAAGCTAATTTAGTGGATCACAAATTGTGTGGTTCAGATCTAAACGTTTAAAAAACTGGAATTTTTCTACCATTCCTTAAAACTGCTGCTCACAGAGGTCAATCATGCAAAGTGTCCCAAGAAACACACAGCAAGTGATTAGAACATTGGCAGCAAAACAGTTTGGCAGCCTGGTCTCATAAATTGGCTTTAGCTGTTGTAATGTAAACAGTAGTTCATCTTGTACCACTTTCTTGGCGCCAGCACTAATGAAATACCCCATTTTATTCAAATCCAGATTCCATTCCTAGTCTGACCTGAAAAATTGAACATCACTTGTCTTATGCCAGAGCTTGGGCCTAGAAGTTTCTACAATTTCGCACAAGATTAAATCTTTACAGCCACTGGTCCAATTATATGTGAATTGCTGCTGGTTGATATGTCTGGCCAAGTCTAAAGATGATACAGTGAAATTCCAATCGAGTCCAATCCTTTATTTGCTTACACTTAATGGACAAAATTTTACCAGACTTAATGGACTTAATGGACAAAATTTTACCAGACTCAAGCTACAACCTTCTAACCTACTAGACATATCCTGAGAGATTCTCAGGTGTGGCTACCCTAAACCAGTTCCTCCCTCCCCATCCAAGTTCAGAACTGCGTAATTTCTTATTTTGGGTCTCTTTCTGACATATATTGGCTCTTCCGTAAAAATCTTTGATGCTCTTGCCGAGACTCCCTCCCACTCCTTCTCCAGCCGCACATTCTATAAATAGTTTTCCATCCTTAGGAAATCATTATTAATACTCAGCCATATTACAAATCCTGGAGAGAACCAACATTCCAATACATGCTATCTCTAGACTTTACAAGTAGTATGACGATTAGTAAAATGCTATAAGTCCATGATGGCGAACATATGGCACACAGAGCCCTCTCTGCTGGCACATGAGCCATCGCCCAACTCAGCTCCACCATGCATGCATGCCACCTCCTGGTTGGCTGCTGATTTTAAGGTCTCTGCTGCACATGCGGGAGATACATGCAAGCGCGGGAGGGTGGGGAGGTCACGCATGCATGTGTGTGGGCCGGGGGGGAGCACTGAGGGGGTGCGGTGCTTTCCCCCACACGATGTTTTTTGTCCCAGGAGGCTTCAGGAAGGCCTGCTAGGCCCAAAATGCGATGCCAGGCATGGTGGTGCAATTTTGCCACGCAAGGACAAAAAGGTTAGTCATCACTGCTATTATACCTTAAAATCTTACTAACACCACAATTCTTTTTGTTTTGTGTTTTTAAGATTTAAAACACACTAAGATATAGTATGTACACTCACTGCTTATTTTTCATCTTCACTACCTTCTTGCCATATCTACAAAAATAGCATGTTTATTCTATGTTTAGGTATTTCAGCAAATCTTGCTAATCATGGACCAGTTCAAGACCTAATGGTCACGTCCTTCATTAAAGTATTTCTAGGAATTTTTTGAAGCATGCTCTTCATTTCCAGTATGTTCTTTAACAGATAGAAAGCTTTACTGTTATAAAACAGAATAAGCTTCAGTATAGGCCCCTAGGGGGTATTAAACCAAAGTCACAATTGTTCCCAAATGTTCTTACAGCCGTATACCAAACATTGTGTATAGCAGTAATTTAGCATTTTTATTTTATTTATATTTTGGTTCTGAATGCTTCTTTTAAACTCCTCTTACTCATTTGGTCTCTTCACATCACACTACCCAGGACATTGGTATTTTATCTGCTGGCTTTTTCAAAAAAAATATGCATCTTTCTGCTTTAATTTTTTCTTTTAATCCAGATTATATCAGACACAAATAAAATTGCCCCTTACTTCCTGGGGAAAAAAATTAAATAACAATAATAAAAATACCCAAGGGGTTGGAGTAAAACTGATACAGGGGCATTTGTCAACTCACAAACTGGGAAGTGGTGTGTGAATACTCTATTTTAAAAAGAGAAAAATAACCCCCAGTGGAATAGTCACCACCCACACAAATAAAGCTGGACAAGCATTCATTTTTTAAAGTCATGCCAATTTGAAGGATGGCTTTGAAAAAGTCTTGGCCGTTTTCAGTACAGTTTAACATGTAACAGCTTGCTGAAGATATGAATAGAAACCAAACAGTAACTCTATTTTTCACGCTTCTTTTCAGAGTTCCAACTGGCAATAAGGGCTTAGTGTTTAATTCTTATATGTTGTATGAAATATGAGGGCTTTACACCTTAAAAAGAAATTGCTTTTCAACCTCTTGTCGTTTCTTTTTATTACACATGTGCTCTTAGGTGGGTAACAGATGGACACAACATCCACAATAATAAATATTCACACTCACATGCTCCATTCTCAGATTATCTGTAAACCAACAGGGCAATATAAGGGGCTACATTTACCACCATTGTTAAAAGGGTGAAATTAAAAGTGCTTCTTAACCCTTTTGCATTCCTCATGACCAACTTTGTATAAAATTTAAAATGACTGGACTTCCAGTGAGAAAATGCATGTGGGATACACTTATCAGCCAGTACCAAAGTTCAAAGAAGTCTAGAAGATGGCAGTGACAATGTGAAGTGAAAAAGCCCTGTCTTTTTTCAAATGTGTCACACAATAAAACTGGGGCAGGACTACATTCACGTAGTTGTGGCCCTCACCTTGTCATTTCTTACATTTCTGCAAATGCCCCTGCCTCACACTCTGTCTGTGCTAGTGAAGTTATGTCAGGATACATACAATACAATACAATAGCAGAGTTGGAAGGGACCTTGGAGGTTTTCTACTCCAACCTCCTGCCTAGGCAGGAAACCCTATACCGTTTCAGACAAATGGCTATCCAACATCTTCTTAAAGACTTCCAGTGTTGGGGCATTCACAACTTCTGGAGGCAAGCTGTTCCACTGATTAATTGTTCTAACTGTCAGGAAATGTCTCCTCAGTTCTAAGTTGCTTCTCTCCTTGATTAGTTTCCACCCGTTGCTTCTTGTTCTACATTCAGATGCCTTGGAAAATAGTTTGACTCCCTCTTCTTTGTGACAACTCCTGACATATTGGCACACTGCTATCATGTCTCCCCTAGTCCTTCTTTCTATTAAACTAGACATACCCAGTTCCTGCAACCGTTCTTCATATGTTTTAGTCTCCAGTCCCCTAATCATATTTGTTGCTCTTCTCTGCACTCTTTCGAGAGTCTCCACGTCTTTTCTACATCGTGGCGACCAAAATTGAATGCAGTATTCCAAGTGTGGCCTTACCAAGGCATTATAAAGTGGTATTAACATTTCACGTGATCTTGATTCTATCCCTCTGTTTATGCAGTCTAGAACTATGTTGGCTTTTTTGGCAGCTGCTGCACACTGCTGGCTCATATTTAAATTGTTGTCCACTAGGACTCCAAGATCCCTTTCAGTTACTACTGTTGAGCAAGGTACCACCTATCAGGGACATGCAGTCAGGGGAGGCAGGGGAGGCAGAGCCTCACCACTGTCATCATGAAAAGAAAAAAAATGTAAAAGGAAAAAGGCTGAGCTAGTTGCTGCCAGAGTCACAGTGAATGACTCTGCTTAGTGCTTAACTGTTTAAAAAAGCCTTTTAAAAAGCGCCTTCTACAGGAGGAGGCAGGAGAATGACGTGCCTCATCTAGTCTGACTTTATGATCACTCGAGCAGAGTTAAGCAAGGGTTAAAAGCCGAAAAATTCCTGACGTAGATGAGGCACGTCGTTCTCCTGCCTCCTCCTGTAGAGGGTGTTTTTAGAGGCTTTTTTAAACAGTTAAGCAGAGTCATCCACAGCGACTAGCCCAGCCTGACCTCAGCTCTTGCCTTTTTCCTTTTACATTTTTTTTCGTTTCATAATAGCAGGCAAGAGCACAGTTGAAATCCTTTCTGAAACAGTTGGAAAAGGTACGTGTGGGTCGGAGGGACGGGGAGGAATTCAAACTTTATCCTCCTGGTGCGTGCGTGCGTGTGTGTGTGTGTGTGTGTGTGTGTGTGTGTGTGTGTGTTTGAGAGAGAGTTTGTTTGAGTGAAGAGAGGGAAAGGGGTAGGAGAGGCAGGGAGGGCAGCCTGCCTTACCCAGCCGGAGGAGCGTCGCCTCCAGCTTCAGTCCAGCCTGCAGCGCTTGCAGCCTCCGCCAGCTCCTCCAGGGACTCCTAGGCTCAGCGTTGCAGAGAGCCGCTGCGAGAGAGGCTGGTCAGGTTGCCCGGGTGGGAGCAGAGGTTCCCTTTGTTCTTTCGGGCGGGGGAAGGGGGGAAAGGCTTCCTCTGCTCCATCTGCACCCCACCTGCGCTGCCCTCGCCTGACAAGCGCGCCCCGGATGCCACACAGCTCTGGCAGGCGAAAGAAAGCGCTTTAATCAGTGAAGCACTTTCTTTTACCCGCCTGAGCTTAAAGTGCTGTCTTTCGCCCACCTATGCTCGCGGCAGAGTTCAGGCAGGCGAAAGAAAGCGCTTTAGTCAGTGGGGTGTCGGGGGAGAGGAGAGAATGCTCAGGCACTCTCTCCTCTCCTGCGACACCCCACTGACTAAAGCGCTTTCTTTCGCCCGCCTGTGCCCGCGGCAGCCCACCAGCACAGGAGGGTGAAAGTCAACTTTCTTTCACCTGCCTGTACTCGCAACAGAGTTCAGGCGGGATGCCACGAGCACAGGCGGGCGAAAGAAAGTGCTTTAATCAGTGGGGTGTTGGGGGAGAGGACTGCCTCACCAACCATAAACCTTACCGCATGTCACTGCCACCTATACTGTACCTGTGCATTTCATTTTTGTTGGCTAAATGTAAAACCTTACTCTTTTCACCATTGAATTTCATTTTATTAGAGAGTGCTCAATGTTCAAGTTTGTCAAGATCCTTCTGTATCTTTAGCCTATGTTCTGGAGTGTTGGCTATTCCTGCCAGCTTGGTGTCATCTGCAAATTTGATGAGTTCCCCATTTATTCCCTCATCCAAATCATTGATGAAGATGTTGAAGAGTACTGGGCCCAAAACAGAGCCTTGGGGTACTCCACTGCAAACTTTCCTCCATGAAGATGCAGTTCCATTGAGGACTACACGTTGAGTGTGGTTGGTCAGCCAGTTACAAATCCATCTGGTGGTGATGCTGTCTAATCCACATTCTTCTACTTTATCTAATAGTAGGTTATGGTCTACTTTTTCAAATGCCTTACTGAAGTCCAAGTAAACTATATCGACGGCATTCTTCTGGTCCACTAATTTTGTCACATTATCAAAGAATGCAATAAGATTGGTCTGGCATGATCTGTTTTTGACAAATCCATGTTGGCTTTTGGTTATTACTTTGTTTGCTTCTAGGTGTTCTAGGTGTTCGCTAATTCGTTGCTTGATTATCTTTTCCAGAATCTTTCCTGGTATTGAGGTCAGGCTGATAGGTCTGTAGTTTCCTAGATCTGTTTTTTTTCCCTTTTTTGAAGATGGGAACTACATCAGCTCTTTTCCAGTCCTCTGGTAGTTCCCCAGTGCTCCAGGATGTCTGAAAGATATAGTTCAGTGGTACAAGAGAGACAGTTTGATGTACTAGTTAATGCTCCAAACTAGAACCTAGGAAACTGTGAGTTCTAATTCTGCTTTAGACATGAAAGCCAGCTGGGTGACTTTGTCTCTCGGTTCACCTCATCTCGTAGGATTAACGTTGTGGGGAAAATAGGAGGAGGAAGTAATATTAGGTACATTCACCACTTTGAGTAATTTATAAAAATAATATCAGGATTAAATAAAACTAACTAAATAATAAAATGAACACCAGTGTCTATGTACATAGACAGAGCTCATGTTTTTTCATGTTAGTAGCCTGACAAATCTTGTTATTAAATCAGGACACCATTGGAATAACACATAGATAAATTTGCTTCTTTTAAAACTAGAATTGATTCATTTATCTTTAGAGTGAAATGTTCACCCAGCCACAAGATAATTAGGGTTGTCTTACGTTACCATTCTCAGTAATCCAAAATTCCAGAAATGGACTTTAGACTTTAGGATGATCTCTTGGCAGCTGTTTCCATAATAACTGCATGTATAAAAAGATAATGTTAAAAAGAGAAGAGCTTTAAATTAGGAAGCCAGAGTCAAAGTGAGATGGTGGCATATAAATTTAACAAATAAATAATTTTAAAAGAGCAACAGAGCTTTTATCCTTCAACCACAGGGAACCGTTTGATATTCCAGAACTAAAAAAAATAAATCCCAGTTACTAAAAGGCTAAACTTTTTGTTTATTCTACTCTGTTTGGTTATGTTCCATCCTCCATTAGCCTTTTTCACAATAATCAATTGGATATATACATACATATACATATACATATACATATACATACACATACACATACACATACACATACACATACACATACACATACACATACACATACACATACACATACACATACACATACACATACACATACACATACACATACACACATACATACATACATACATACATACATATATATATATATATACACACACACACACACATACACACAGATACATATATATATTCCTAGATTTTCACGGGTGTAGGTAAGCTGGTCTTGTTGTATTCGGGTCTTTTCCCATGTAAGATTAAGATTGTCTTGGCAACGATTGTCTCCAGCACCTTAAAGCTATAGGACATGAAATTAATCTTGAAGGAACCAGGTTAATCTCCAAAACTGAATACTTCAACAAGAGAATAATTATGGAAGCTATCTAAATAGAGAAACACCCCTACAACATGTATAAACGTGATGATACCTCCTGCCTACCAGACATCTGGAAACCAGCCCTAATCAACAAATTAGCCCCACTCAACATCCAGGCCGTTACAACACGAAAAAACAACGGCCACACAGCCAGCACCAATCAGCACCAATCTATCAATCATGATACAGCCACACAACCAATAATTCCACTTACTGACATAACGCCAGCACTCCACATAGCCCTATCAAGTTTTATAGAAAGACGGCAGCTCCAACCACGCTTTAAGCCCAAAACCCAGCCTGAAGATGGCGAGTGAGACCTCGCCGAAACGTTGCCAAGACAATCTCAATCTTACATGGGAAAATACAACAAGACCAGCATATATATATATAAAATCAGTGTTTCTCAATATTGGCAATTTTAAGATGTGTGGATTTTAACTCCCAGAAGCCTAAGAGTTGAAGTTAAAGTTAAAGTTGGCAGGGTTGAAAAACACCATCTTCTATATTATAGTTTATAAACTATATAATACACAATTGTTGAACTGCATAATGCAGTTGTAAAGAAAGTTCAGTTATGAATTTAGATCCACACATTCCCTTTCTGCTTAATCATCTACCCATTAAAACACATAAACAGTGGAATGTCTGATCAGTTCCGTAGCACAATGAATTAGTATTAACACAAGAAAGACTTTGCTTGTACCTTTTGGGACTGCAGGCACTTTTCTCAACAGAGGAATCCAAGAGTACGGAATACATTTCCTGCTCCGTGGCTCAAACATATATTTTGCTTGGGAAATTATTTCTCGAGTTTTCATACATGTTCTTTCTCTGATGGTTGCAGTCATACTTGCCTGCCAAGGTATAAAGTTGAAAGTTGACAAACAATGTGGCTTTTCCCCTTTCCTCCACAAAATTTTATTTTATTTATTTCATCAAGCATGAATTAGATAACAGATATATGTATAAATATGATTATGAATACATGAAATGGATACAAATACAAGGGAATATTATGACGTAGGCACTCTGGTGCGCTTATGCACACCCCTCCCCAAAGTCTCCCTCCCCAGACCACACACCCACAAAATCACAATTCCCACAACACTCAATTTGCTTTCCTTTATCAGGAATGTTCAAGGATAGAAGCTTAAGGAATGTTATTATCTCTGACTCTTCTAACAGTCAAAACAAACCAAAGATGGAAGACAGGATGGTGAGTTATAAAATATATCTGAGAATGAATTGCCTTGATTCTTGTATTAGATTATTATTCTTGTATTATTATTATTATTATTAAAGCATCCTGAACCCAAGGGATTTTTTTTTCCTTTGGTACATTGAGGCTTAAACAAAAATTGCCTGGCCATAAGTTTATAGCATTTGTGATCTGATTCATTACTAGTTTTAAAAAGCAAAAGATAAATGGGAAAGCTAGTCTGTATTTTCTACCAGCCAGATATTTTTCATTTTATCTGCAGTACTGCCAAATACTCGCATCTAAAAAAATTCCCATATTACATCATATGAAGCTAATAGTCTGAATATCTTCCTTTATCAATATGTCATGCATGAATAACCAGGATGCTGGCCAGGCATATCCATTTTTAAACTTGGTTGCTTCTGATAAATGTCAGTGAAAAGTTTGGGGCTATTTTGTTTAGGATTAAGACATTCAAAACTCCATCTTAAAATGCTGAAAAATTCTAATAATTAATAGAAATACACTCCAAGGATGTTTGCGGTAGTGGTGGGGGGAGGCATCATCCCAGAGGTCAGAGTTTGGCTCATGTGGTTATGACCACCGTATTGACTTTTTTTACTCCCCCTGTGGTGTACACCTTGGAACTCAAGATATATTGGCAGCTGCCAAATTAGATGCCTTTCAAAGAAAATTAGACAAATGCATTGGGAACACGTTAGTTCAGATGGCTATACATTACAGGCTATATGACTAAATGATGCTTCTGGCTTCTGCTTGCCTACTGTAGGAGAAATTATCTTCCACAGATTTCTTATGCATATTTGAGTTTATGAGTCCAACTTTTAATAGGGACATCCATATTTGAGGTTATTGGTATCTTTGTAGTTGGAAAAAAGCATGGTCATGCATGAGTTACTCTGAGTCAGGATTTCTTCTTCAATACCAGATTTTAGATAAATTCCACTGTGGAGCACACACATAGGCAAATGAGCGTACATTATGTACTTCTCTCTTTATAAACCATTACTTTGTCCTTAAGCTTTCCACAGTTCTTATCCATATCTCCCATTCTCCGATGTTCTATTTTCTAACACCGCATGGCATATCTCAGAATGCCTTTATTTTATTCATATGCTGATCTTTCCTTACAAGAGTCATTTACTCGATTTATATCCCATCTTTCTACTCAACTGAAACACTCAAGACAACTGACGCAATCAATAAAATGCAGTGTACCCGAAAATCAAAATTCAAATACATCAATTAAAAATCAACACCAACATTGCTTAGCAATTAAACTCCTTGTGAAAAAGTTGCATCTTAGTTCATGTTCTATAGGAAAAGCGAGTGTTGAGAGGGCTGCTGTAACTCTCACAGGAAGGCAACACAAGAGAAGATCCTCTACTGTATCCTAGACAGCTGAGGCTATGACAGCAAGGGTATCTTCCAAAGTGTTTCTTCTGCAAATCTGAATGCCTGAACAAACGCTTGAGGAAAAAGGAGATCCTTAAGTAACTGTTTAGGGCAGCCTAATCTTTCAGTGATATTGTATTGTTCCTGTATCTTCCATCAGTGAACAATCTAGCAGCAGTATTTTGCATCAATTGGAACTTCTAGACATTTTTAATAGCAGCCCAAATGTTTATTGTAATAAGATTTACCACTGGAGTTGCATGGCCTATACATTTAAAATATCAATAATAATCACTTGAATACCATTGGCAACTTACAAAATCATCATCAGTCAATTGCAAAAGGTAGCTTTATTAGAACAGTTTACATCCGTTGATGATTCCTTTAATAACATCAAAGTTTCTTCTGCCTATCCCATGTTCTTGATAAGGACTCAATAATTGGATAAAAATGACAATTCTAGCCTAAAGATCTGGTTGACTGTGTAACCAACAACAATAATGATAATAAGCAAGGTACAGATAACGATCACATTAAAAGGTTGCAGGATGAGATATTGTTATGGCAGCCTGTGGTAGATAATTTTATTTTTTCCTATCACACTAAAGGTGGATGATCTGTGATGTTTTCCAAGTCTCATCTCAAATATATTTTAAAACTATCTGATGCCTGCTTTAGAGAATAAGCTTATTTTGAGGGATATTACTCATATGCCTGCAAGATGACTGTGTCTCTGACATCTCTGATCTCTACATATATATAAATTATAAATTAAAATTGCGTTCATCTGACACTGAAGAGTGGATACAATTGCTCCTTAAAATATGCTGCTGTCTCACTGACTTTTATTTATTTATTTATTTTTAATTTGAGAGCTTGTGCTTGGAACAAGTGGGGAATAAAAGGTCCATAATATCCCACATGTTCCTAAAATGATCTATCCTCCTGCTTGATTACAGGAGGCCTCACTGCTTGCATTGCTGTCCTTGGCCTGGGAAAACCAGGGTCTATGACAATTTGCCATGGCCAGCTCACCATAGCCAATTTGCCATGGCCAACTTGTCGCAACCAACTCACTGCAGGACAAAAGTTACACTAATATCAAAGAAATAGTGGAATAGAATCATTAAAGAAAGGGTGCAAAAGGAGGGACAGAATAAAAAGTGAATGGCAAAAATTAAAATTGTTAAATTGTCCTGCAGCAAGTTGTCCTATAGAGAATTGGCCATGGTCAGTTGTCCTGCAGCAAGTTGATTGTGGTGAATTGGCCGTGGTGAGTCCAGAAAACCAGATCCATTTGTCTTAAAGGCTTCAAGAGTAGCACACAAAAATGGCACTTTAACATGTTTCAGATCTCTGTTTCTAGAATGCCTGTGGTGTGCTTTGGCAGACCTTGATTTATGTTTGTCAATAGTGATGTTCCACCAAGGTGATACTTTATTGGTGAGCATCTATTTACACGCTTCTAAAATTCACTCCAGATTATGATTCCTGCTCAGATCTGGATTTGAGATGTTTGCTGGTGTTTCTGGGTAGTTGTAATCTTTTCTTCCTAGGGAGTCTTTCCTACTGTGTATAATCTGTAAATTCTATAAGTCACTGTTTCAATGCCATATTTTCTTGTTATAGCTTTCTCTTGACCAACTTCAACTTGATTTGATTTAAAAATTCATTTTACCTTGATTTTTAAGAGACCCCTTTTATCTTTACTTCACTAATTCTTATTTTTTAATGCTTAGCTCTGATTCTCTAGCTTCTGCTTACTTCTTGTATTAGTCTGTTGCCTGTTTTAACCTTTCTGATATCTCTGATATTTCAGCCACTACTTTTATTATTTTCATTCCCCGAATATTCTGATCTTCGTTTCTTCTACTTTCTTGTGGTTTCTTAATTATCCAGGGGCAGATGACAATTTTACCTATTCTCTGTGCTTACCGTCCTACCCCTACCCCCCCCCCCACTCATTTCCTTCAATGTTCATCTTCTGACTTCTACTCAACAGGAGCCAACTTCTGTGGAATGGCAGTCAGCACACTTGTCTCCCTTTCCAATCTTGGGCTTTTGTACATCACCTTGTTGTCACTGATTTTTCATCCAACAGTATCCCATATGTAAATTACGGCAGCAATGCCATCACTTTTGTATCTCCAGTAACCTATCTAGCCTCCAAGCTTTTCACAGCCAGATGGATGGGTGTTTGCTTCTCCTGAGGTTCCTCTGCCTTCCACCTGAAGGTTTTTGTTTTGGTCATTTCAGATATACAGCAGCTCTTTCCTACAAAATTGTCTTTTACTGGAACTCACCTGTGATCTACTCCCTTCTGGGTAATCTGAAATCTTTCTTCATGGATTGTCCCTGTATTTGGGACACACCTGCCTATATCAAGATTCTGCTACTAGTCTTGCTGGACACATCTTTCTGGTCTCTTTAGATACTGTTTTCTATGAGTTTAGCCTTTACTTCAGCTTAAGTCCTTGGTAAGTCACACTGGGTTGAAGTTCTCATCTCTTTGGTGGTATAGATTTGCTACTGAGAACCAGCAGAGATAAGCTTTAAGGGCAACCAGAGTTAGGGAAGAAAAGAGACAGAATAAAAAGAGGTGGGTAGCCTTTCCTTACAATTCCCACCAAGTGGAAAGAATGGGTAAGAGAGAACCTGCAATGAAGCTAGTGCTAAAAGCAGTGAGTCACACTCAAAACCCAAGACCTCCAATTATGACCAGACATGGACAGAGAGAGAAATGGCAAAGAACTACCTCAGGAGAGACTGGTAGATGGGTCTAGCATAATAGTTTGGTCTAAATTTGTTCTAGTAGTTAAGCCAATTTGATTTAGTGGTTAAGACTAGACACTGAGTTCTAGTCCCATCTTAACCATGAAAGCCAGCTATATTACCTTGGACCAGTCACTGTCTTTCAGCCCAATTCACCTCACAAGGTTGTTTTGTGGGGAATATAGGAGATGGAAAGTATGTTGGATAAGTAAAATAATAAAAGTTAGTTATTAAATAAATAAATATTGAAATGGAAAGTTACAGAGTAGAAATAAATATGATCAAATAAAGCTAAAATTGAAACGTATAAATGAAAATAGTATGAATTGGCAGGTTAAAAGATAAGATTTAAAATTAGGATAGGGAAGAGAACACAGTTACTGCCAGATAAAAATGAATGAAGTCTCCAGAACACAATACAGAAAGACAAAATAAAGAGAAAATGAAGTGACCCAAGCTAGTTGGAACTGCAAAAGCAAATAAAGGTCTGGATTGAAAGGCAAAGAAATCACAGCACTCAAGTAGAATGAAAACACAGTAGAAAGTTAGTTTACAGAAAGACGCTTTAAAAGAAGATAAATGGAAGTAAAGGTAAAGAAACAAAAGACACCAATCAAATAAAAAGGCCTTTACTCTTCACTTAATAAGCAAAGCTTAATTATTATGTTTTGCCCACATTGTTTAAAAAACCCTACTTCCCTGTGACTCACCTATGCCATCCCTAGGTCCTAACAAATTGTCAGGTTTCTCTTTTGTTTTGTTTTTCTGATAATATTCATGTAATTCTTAATTGTGAGTAGTCCACAATAGTAATGGGCGCCTCATTAAGATACCTGTTAATCAGAGGTGGTATTCAGCAGGTTGTGACCAATTCTGGAGAACCAGTAGCAGAAATTATGAGTAGTTTGGAGAACCGGTAGATACCA